>NC_058132.1:344725062-344772145 GCF_016433145.1 Gracilinanus agilis | reverse complement strand
GGAATATTTTATATATATATATATATATATATATATATATATATATATATATATATATAGAGAGAGAGAGAGAGAGAGAGAGAGAGAGAGGCAAATAGATAGATAGATAGATAGATAGATAGATAGATAGATAGATAGATAGATAAACAGACAGATAAATAGATTTGATGGATGGATAGATAGATAGATAGATAGATAGATAGATAGATAGATAGATAGATAGATAGATAGATGGATAGATAGATAGATAGATAGATGGATAGGTGGATGGATAGAGGGATAGATAGAGGGATAGATAGAGGGATAGAGGGATAGATAGAGGGATAGATAGATGCCAGATAGATGAATGGTTGGACTTATATTTATTTATATGCATATATTATACATAGACAGACAAATAGACAGACAGATAGCTAGATGGATAGATAGATAGATAGATGGATGGATGGATAGATAGATACCAGATAGATGAATGGTTGGATTTGTATTTATTTATATGCATATATTATATATAGACAAACAGATAGATAGATAGATGGGTAGATGGATGTATAGATAGATGATTATTAAATAGATGAATATGTATACACACATATTTGTTATTGTTCAGTCATTTTAATTATGTTTTTCTCTTTGTGACCCCATTTGAGGTTTTCTTGGCAGAGGTACTGGAGTGGTTTGCCATTTCCTTCTCCAGCTCATTTTATAGATGAGTAAATTGAGGCCAACAGGATGAAGTGACTTGCCCAGGCTCTTATAGTAAGCACTTAGGGCCAGATTTGAACTCATGAAGATGAGATGCTTCCTGATTCCAAGCTTAGCATTCTATCTACTGTACCATCTAGTTGTGTGTATACTCATATAAACACACATGTGTGTATGTGCACACATGTACACATGTATTATATGTATTGTGTATGCATTCGCATGTGCACATGTGGGGATAAAATGTATATGCGCATACACGTGCATGAATTATACATATATAGGGGGGGTGTGATTGTCCCTGGAATTTCATTCCAGTGTAGTGGCCACCTTCACAATCTACAAAGGCTTCTCCTTCTTCCAAAGAAGAGAGAAGCAACCATTCTGTACCTCAGAGTCAAAGAGAACTTCTTGGGGTCCCTGAAAGCAGAAGCAGCAGCTGCAGCAGCAGCATCTCAAATTTATAGAGCATTTAAAGGCTTTCAAAGTGGTTTCCCTATCTAGCAGCTGTCTGTGTAATAGGGAGTTGTGGTGGGGAGCAGAGCTAAACATTCCCTCTCTGCTAGCCCCCACCTTCCCATAGATCAGGCCTTCTCTTCAGGCATCTCTTTCTTTTTTCACGTTCCTTTCCAACTTGTGAAGGAAGAACAATGGGAATATGAGGTGTGCAAGGTGACTGCACGCAGAAGGAACATTCTCATTCTCCTATAAACCCATTTCCCTCAGGACTACTAACTCGCCTGCTTGGGGAAGGCTGGGTCTATCTGTTTCCTGCTCTTGGGAGGCTATACAGTTCAGATCAATAAAATCTCTTTTCTTTCTCTTGAGCCTCTAGTTGGAAATGACCCAGTGATTAGAAGATACTTTTTGTCTGTTTGTCTGTCTCTTGCACAAATGTATTGCAGTTTTAAAACTCCTACTTTTCTCCCCTGTCTTCTTCACCACCTATGACCTCTCTTTCACTACATTTACCCCAACATATCTATAGTACAATGAATGACCCACATTATCACACAAAAGCTGGTTTCTTTTAAGACAAATGGTACATAGAAAACAAACCAAACTCTTAAGAATTAGCTCTTGGGAATGCAGTCTCAGCCCTTTCCTGAAAAAGTATGGGAGTCAAAGTGATGCATGGGATGGGAAAATAGGGCATCCACAATTCTGCTCCTACTAAGAAACCGATACTGAATCCTTTCATTGATCCTGTGAGGAATGAGTTATTATTAACCCCATTTTCTGCTGGATAGAGTGAGAAATCTGGAGTCAGGAGGGCCTGAGTTCAATCCAGTCTCAGAAACTCACCAGCTGTGCAACCCAGGGCAAGTCACTTAGTCACTGTCTGCCTTGGTTTCTTCAACTGTAAAATAGAGATAATAGCAGAACTATCTCTCATTATAAGGATCAAATGACATAGTGTTTGTAAAGCACTTAGCGCAGTGCCTGGCACATACTAAGTGCTTAATAAATGCTTATTCAATTCTATTTTATAAGTGAGAAAAATTGAGCCTCGAAAAAGTTAAGTGATTTGTCCAGGGTCACGCAGTTAATGTATGTCAGAAGGAGGGCTTGGATGGTGTGTGTGTGTGCATGCATGCGTGTGTGTGTGTGTGTGTGTGTGTGTGTGCGTGTGTGTGTGTTAGGGCACTGTGGTCTAGGATGCTGGTGGAACTAGGGAGGCTTGAGTTAACTCCTTACCTTCCTAAAATACAATTTGTGTTGAGTGAAGTTATGGAATGAGATCTGTGGCAATTTGGTTTAACTTTGCCCCAAGATGGCTCGATGTAGGCTCTAGCTGTGAGTCCTTTGGGCAAGAAATATATAAAATTGGCTTTTAGTCATTTGGTGGAAATCTCCAGAGATCCTAGAGAACCTCCTTGCTAACTGCTTTTATTTTCTTTGTTGGTGACTTTTACTTGCTTTTGCTTTCCTAGGCTGCATCTAATTACTTTAAAGACTGCTCTTTTTGAGGGGTGGGGTAAAATATGAATGTTTTTATTAATGGAATATCCATTTCAACCCTCAGGCTCTGAAGGATCCATTGTAACAACTGCAGAACCTTGATGGAACATTGATCCTGAGATAGAGGTTTCTATTCCTGGAGCTGACCTCATGAGTTCAACAGAAGATATGAATCTGAAGTGATTTGTGTGGACAGTGCAGAGCCAAGGAAAAGCTAAAATGCCTGTTGGGAAGTTCCACAAAGTGTTTCTTATTTGAATGGTTTAAATATCAAACCCCCAGGAGAGTAAAATATTTGATGAGTTACTGCATCATATTTTAAGCATGTTATATTTGTTGATGTATGTTGATCTTTCTTTTGTGTTTTGGCATTTACTTTGTGGTGGATAAAATAGATAACTATATATAATCCTTTACCCGATCAACTTTGTATGTTGATTGCCTCTCTAGAAGATACATGAGCCAAACCTAAGCTTTAAGAGATTTTCCCCAAGACTCTGGGATTGAGCATAAGGAACTAGAGTGCAAAAAAGACCTGATCCCTACTTCTGGGGATCATGTTACTCTCCCCCATCCCCAGGCCTGAGTCTAGACTGCATGGGCCCAGATCTGGGGTCCTTTAGTATGAAGTCACCCCAATCCCTGGGCTGTGAGTCATTTATATTTATATATGAGAGGTAACATGGCATAACAGATAGAGAACCAGTTTTAGGGTCAAGAAGACATAGCTTCACTTTGCTAGACAAGGGAAGTGGTCTGGTTCAAGTTCTGCCTCTGATACATACCAGCTAGGGTTATAAACTATTGACAGGGTTTGTATTAGTAGAAGGAAATTTCCTCATTTAGGAATTTTCTATAACAGTGAAATCTTCCTCTCTCTCTGTGTCTCTGTCTCTCTCTCTGTCTCCCTCTCTGTTTCTCTATCTCTGTCTCCTTTGTCTCCCTCTCTGTCTCTGTGTTTCTGTCTCTCTATCTCTGTCTCTCCTTTTTCTGTTTCTCTCTCTGTGTGTCTCTCTCTGTGTGTCTCTGTCTCTGTCTCTCTTCTCTTTTTTCTGTTTCTCTCTCTCTCTCTCTCTGTGTCTTTGTCTCCATCTCTCTCTCTTTCTCTCTCTCTCTCTCTTACACACACACATGCACACTCACACACATCTTACAGAGTACCTAACACAGGCTGAGCAGACAGTCATACTGGCCAACCTCTTCTTGATCAGTGCTCCAAGACCCATGTGCACTGAGAAATTTATATCTACAGCCACAGATATCCCTTCCTACTTCCCCCATATATATGTATATGTATATGTATATATATGTTTATTTACATATATATATAAAGATATATATAAAATCTAAAGATTATATCGATAGAAAGAAGAACAATGGCATAACTGAGGGTTATGGGAAGGTCAATGAGTAGTTAGTTGATTGACTAGAAACTAGAGTTTGAAGAGGAGAGAGCAAATTGGTAGATGAATGCCATCAAGGATAAGAGAGGGTAAAAACCAGTGAAGTGACCACAGGCCACACAATATTACTGAGCTTCTGTGTATTCTGCCATCACATTCATTCACCCTCCAACTTCCATGTATTCTGGCAGATTCAAAGTTGCAGCCTTTTCTACCTCTGCTGCTTTCACATGGAGAAGAAAAGGATGAGATTAGCCCCATGTTCACTGCATAGTATGGAGAGCATTAGGCAGGGTCTCTTTTAGTAGAGATGACTAAGAGAGTCAGGGAGGGAGGTAAAGGCTCATTTATCCAGGGACAGGAACATCTTTGGGTGGAGAGACTTAATTTGGAACATTCTTTCCACCATGCATCAAGTGAAATGAAGTTGATTAGCATTTAATTTGGTCCAGCTGTTCTTAACGTGGTAAATGGAAAGCTTCATTGTGCCTTGCTTGATACAGAATTCCTTAGAGTTAACAGTTCAAATGCTGAAATCTACCTCAAAAAAGATGCTGTAATTCATATTGGGCAATTTTCTGTGGTTTACCCATTTAAACCTTGTGTAAAGGGGGCAGCTGGGTAGCTCAGTGGATTGAGAGCCAGGCCTAGAGATGGGAGGTCCTAGGTTCAAATCTAGCCTCAGACACTTCCCAGCTGTGTGACCCTGGGCAAGTCACTTGACCCCCATTGCCTACCCTTACCACTCTTCTGCCTTGGAGCCAATACACAGTAAAGACTCCAAGACGGAAGGTAAGGGTTTAAAAAAAAAAAAAAAAACCTTGTATCCAAGAGTTCAGAGTTCAGAACGCCTGGATTCAGTTTGTGTCCTCCAGAAAACAAGGGATAATTTTGGGGATACATTGGGAGAGTGTTGTGAATCTTTGATAGAGCTCTGACCAAGAATTGGTTTTGCTAATGATGAGTACTGTGATATTATGGAGTTTCTTCACCTCTCCAACCCTAAGTTTCTTTGAAAGCAAAATAAGGGGGTTGGAAAAGATCATCTTTTAGGGCCCCTTCTAACTCTAAGGCACTATGAATTTACTGCAATAACCAATTTGGTCATATTGGTTCATCAATAAAGATCATACCAGACTATTTCCTTTTCTGACAAGGTTACTAAACTAAGAGATCAGGCTAATACTCCAAACTTGGCTTGCAAAAGTAACTTGCAATATTCCTTTGGAAAGGATAAAGAAATTTGGACTAGGCAATAACATAATTAGTTTCATTGACTCAGTGGATCTTAGTTATTAATGGTTCATGTCAACTTTACAAGAAGTTTAGAATGGGGTACCCCAGAGGTCTAAAGTTGGTTCTATGCTGAATTCTTTTAGACTCTTACCTTCCATCTTAGAATCAATACTGTATATTGGTTCCAAGGCAGAAGAGTGGTACGGGCAAGTCAAGTGACTTGCCCAGGTCACACAGTTAGGAAGTGTCTGAGGGCAGATTTGAACCCAGGACTCCCATCTCTAGACCTCCTCCTTCCACTGAGCTACCTAGCTGCCTCCAGCCCTATGGTGGTTTTTTTTTAAATCCCTTGCCTTCTATCTTGGAATCAATATTATATATATGTACATATACATATATATAATTCTGTGGTGTATATATATATATACCACAGAGGAGTGGTAAGGGTTAGGCAATGGGGGTTAAGTGACCTGCCTAGGGTTACACAAGAAGTGTATGAGAACAGATCTGAACCCAGGACTCCCCATCTCTGGGCCAGGCTCTCAATCCACTGAGAAACCTAGCTGCCTCCCCATGCTGTTTTTTTTTTAAACCCTTGTACTTCGGTGTATTGTCTCATAGGTGGAAGATTGGTAAGGGTGGGCATTGGGGGTCAAGTGACTTGCCCAGGGTCACACAGCTGGGAAGTGGCTGAGGCCGGGTTTGAACCTAGGACCTCCTGTCTCTAGGCCTGGCTCTCACTCCACTGAGCTACCCAGCTGCCCCTTCCCCATGCTGTTTTAACATTTTTATCCATGATTTGGATAATGGCATATAGATCATGCTGACCAAATTTGCAGATGATATAATGCTAGGAAGAATAGTGTATATAATGGATCAAGATTCAAGAAAATCTTGAAAGGTTAAAATATGGAACCAAAACCAATAATATGAAATGTAATAGAAATAAAATAAAATATAAAGCCTTATGATTAGGTTAAAATGTTTATTTTCCATGCACAAGATGGAGGAGATGATTAGTAACAATTTATCAGAATAACAACTAAGAGTTTAAATAGACTATTAATATGAGTTGATAGTGTAATAGAATAGCCAAAAAAAGCTTGTATTTTATGTGATTTGGTATTGTATCAAGATAGATGTAGCTTTGAAGGCAATTAGGTGGCTAGGACCTGGGGATATTTAGCTTGGAGAAGAGAAGACTCAGGGAAAAATTATATTGCTCTTCAAGTGAAGACAGAGAAAAGAGGCAAATTTATGTTTGATGTGGCGAAAAACTTCCTAACAACAATTAGAAGATATTTATCTTTCCTACTTGAAGAGGATCAATGGCATTGTGATGTTTGGGTCAGGGTACATACAATCTGTCCAATACAAGCTCAGAAGGCTCTAGTACAGATCAGGCATAAATTTTGCACATCTCACTTTTCCTTTGTGCCACTGTGATTCTGCTTTGCCCTTGGAGCACAGTGCCTTCTTTCTGGGCTGTCCTGTGCCAGCATCTCTCATGTCTCACAATCAATACTAAAGTTCTTCAGAGAGACCTTGAGAGTGTCCTTGTCCCACTTCTTCTGACCTCTGTGTGAACACTTGACTTGTGCAAGTTCTTTGTAAAACAGTCTTTTAGGTAAATGTGTGTTTGGCATCCAGGCTAAAAGGGCAGACCATTGGAGTCTCGCTCTCTGGTAGTAGATCTCGAATGTGTGGCAGTGCAGCTCAAAAGAGGACTCGATGTCCAGAATCTTATCTTGCCAGGTGAGTTTTGGAATCTTCCCAAGATGAATCAGATGGAAGGGTCTCTGAGTGGTTGTGCCAAATTCATTGTTGTATACCTGTGAAGCCCGGACAGCCTATTAGCGCCATGCCAGAAAATGGAACCTCTTCCTTTTGAATTTTAGTAAGACTCTGAAGTCCTTTCTCAAGCTGATCTGCCAAGCATTCAAACTCTACTGCAGAGAATGCAACAATTAGAAGTATCCATAAATAGAACAGGCTGTCAAAGGTGAGAGTGGGGTGTTCAGACCGAAGCCATCTGATCTTTTGTTGAGTAATTCGTTGAGTAAAAGTGGGAATTTTCCTCCCAGATATGTGTAGGATTAAATGGCTACCAGAGTCCCTTCCAATTTGGAAATTCTGTGATACTTCAGTGTGATGCTGATAAAACATAATGGCAGATGGCTATTACATTACATGTTCAGAACAACAATAGAAACTGTCATCCTGGAGCCCAGTGAGGGCAGATGAAAAGGATGTCCACTTGCTTGGTTGCTTGAAAAGGAAACATTCAAGCTAATAATTAAAAAGGCAGCAGTGTCCTGAAAGAGGAGAACCAGGATACAGGAACTGAAATATTTGAGTTTTACTCATCCAATTATTGGTTAGCTGTGGGATCTGAGCAGATCAATACCCTTGATTGTCAAGTCTTCATTTCTCCATCTGAGGATAGTGATGATTTCCTGTTGCTTTTCTTAATGGGAAAAGAGTCTGTTGAACCAAAAAACATCACTAAAACATCAAGGATTAGGAGCTTAAAAGAATAAATACAACCCCTCGACAGCCTTTACCCTTTCCCTCACTGGCACTCTGTATAACTGTTCTTTCCTTGAATGTCATTCATGTCTCTCCTTCACATTTTCACCCTTTACTTTCCTCTCTCCTTTTGTTTTTTTCTTCATCTCATCTTCTAAGTAACAAATCTTCCTTGTGCCTTCACTAATAGACTGCAGGTGGTAGAAGTGACAGCTGGAGTGGTACAAATGCTCCCCTCCTCCATGCTCTTTCTCCCCACCTTCTCTCTCCCCTAATTCTTAGGGAGATATTCTCTACAATTACACAGATGGGTTGCCATCTGAGGCCTGCATTCGTGTTAGTTAAATTTTAAGCAGAGGATATGAGTATATGAAGCTAGACTCATTATGGTGTAGTGGGAGGAATGCTAGGAGGGGAGTTGGGAGCAGGATATGGGGTCCAATTCTTCCATTTGGCAAATCGAGTGACTTCATTCCTCTGGGTTTCAGGTTCCTCATTTGTAAAAACAAAAATAAACACCACATCCAACACACACACACACACACACACACACACACACACACACGCACGTGCGCGCGCAATCAAAATTTCTCTTCCAGTTCTAGCATTTATATAGCACTTTAAGGTTTGTAAAGCACCTTTATATATAATTATTTCACTTGATCTTCATAACAACTCTGTGAAGTAAGGGCTATTATTATCCCTATTTTATAAATGAAGGAACTGAAGCAGACAGAGGTTGTGACTTGCCCAGGATCACACATTTAGAAAAGATATGAAACCAGTATTTCATATCATATACCAAGATAAGGTCAAAATGGATACATGGCTTAAACACAAAAGATGATATCATAAGCAAATTAGGGGAAACGTGGAATATTTTACCTGCCATATTTAAGGATAAGAGAAGAATTTGTGGTCAAACAGGAGAGAGAAAGCATTGCAGGATGTAAAATAGAAAGTTTTGATTACTTAAAATTAAAAAACAAAACCAGTGTAGCCAAGATTAGAAGGAAGGTAGGAAACTTGGGGAAGGGGGCAGATTTGTAGCAAGTTTCTCTGATAAAGGTCTCATTTCTTAAATACAGAGAGAACTGATTCAAATCTGCAAGAATATAAGTAAACCCTAATTGACAAATGGCCAAAGGTTATGAACAGACAATTTTCAGAAGAAGAAATCAAAACTACCTATGTTATTAAAATCACAATTGATTAGAGAAACACAAATTAAAACACCTCATACCTATCGGATTGGCTAATATGACAGAAAGAAAATGACAAATATTGGAGGGGATGCGGAAAAAATAGAGACACTAATACACTGTTAGTGGAGTTGTGATCTGATCCAACCATTCTGAAGAACAATTTTGAACTATGCCAAAAGGGCTATAAAATTGTGTATACCCTTTGACCCAGCAGTACCTCGACTAAATCTATACCTCAAAGAGATCAAAGAAAAAGGAAAAGGACCAGTATTTACAAAAATATTTATTGTAACTCTTTCCGAGGTGGCAAAGAATTTAAAATTGAGGGGATGTTCATCATTTAGGGAATGGCTGAATAAGGATATGATTATGACAGAATACTATTGTGCTACAAGAAATGATGAGCAAGATGCTCTCAAAAAAAACCTGGGAAAGTTTGTGTGAAGTGATGTTAAGTGAAATGATCAGAACCAGGAGAACATTGTATATAGTAAATAGCAATATTATACAACAATCAACTGTGAATGACTTGGCTATTTTTAGCAATATGATGACACAAAACACTTCTGAAGGATTTATGATGAAAAATGCTACCCACCTTCACAGGAAAAAATTATGAGCCTGAATGTAGATTGAAGCATACCATTTTTTGTAACATTGCTAATACGGAAATGTTTGACATGACTGTACATGTATAATCTATATCAAATTGTTTGCCTTCTCAAATAGAGTAGAAAGGAAGGAAGAGGAGAATTTGAAACTTGAAATTTTAAAAAATAAATATTAACATTTTTACATATAATTTTTAAAAAGGGCAAAAAAGAAGAAACTATATAAAATAGGCTTTGAATTCAGGAGTTCCTGACTCCAAGACCAGCATAATGTCCACTGTGACTCCCAGATTTCCCCTAAATATGTGACTTTATATAACATATATATGACTAGATGTTAGGATCAGAGCTTGCATTAAATATTGCTGAGAGAGATACAGCATATAGGTATAATGGGTAAGTAATTCTGAGCTTTTACATGGTATGTGAAAGTTTTAATAGTTAGCATTCACATGTTTTTTAATGGCTCACAAAGTGCTTTACATGTATCTAATTTGAACCTCAAAATTCTATGACAAAGTTGCTATTGTTATGTCCATTTTACAGATGAGGAAACTGAGAATGGGAGGGGTTAAATGACTTACCCAGGGAAATACATTTGGCAAGTGACTAAAAAAGGATCAGAACTCGGACCTTCCTGATTCCACCCCCATTGCTCTATCACCTACATCCCCTACTTGCTTCATGCCACCTATCTACCTAATTAGAAAGACCATTCCAGTGTCTTTGCCAAGAAAACCCCAAATTTTGGGGGGGGTCATGAAGAGTTGGACACACCTGAAAACGACTGAACAACAAGCATGATTTCAAGGCCCTTCATCATCCTGGCAGCCCTCTTTATTGGGCAGCTAGGCAGCTAGGTGGCACAATGGATAAAGTCTGGAGTCAAAAGACTCATCTTCCTGAGTTCAAATCTGACCTCAGACACTTTCTAGCTGTCTGACCCTAGGCAAGTCACTTCACCCTGTTGGCCTTGGTTTCCTCATCTGTAAAATGAGCTGGAGAAGGAAATGGTGAACCTCTCTATATCTTTGCTGAGAGAACTCCAAAAAGTGGCCATGAAGAATTGATTTATGACTGAACAACAACAAATGGTATGGTGGGGAAAGTCTTGAACTTGCAGTTAGAATAACTAGGTTCACATTCCAGCTGAGGAGTAGCCTTGGAACAATCACTAAACTTTTGTTAGCTCATGTCCTCCGCTAGAAAATAGAGCAAAAACTTAAATAGCTGCTCAAGTAACCTTCAGTTGTCTCATTTGTAAAGTATAGCCCATGGCATCCCTTCCAGCTCTAAATCTATGATCCTAAAGTTAGTGCATTATTTACCCTTCTAAGGTTATAGATTTAGAGCTGGAAGGGATCTCAGATGTCATGTAGTTCAGTCCCTTTATTTTACAAATGAGAAAACTGAAGCCCAGAGCTGATGTGAGGATCAAATGAGACAAAGGATCTAAAATGTTTGTAAATGCTATCCATTATGAACACTATTGCTGGATGGGCCCCTCACTTGTAGTCTAAACTCTAATCCTACCAGGTCACCAATTCAATGATTATTTTTGTTCTTCCACTCCCACCCGAATTTGAGCAGATTTTTAAAAAAATAGAAAATGACTGGGTTTTTTTCTCTACAAACATAATAATATTTAAAGACGGAAGGGACCTTAGAGAATATGTGATCCAACTTCTTTTATTTTTAACAACTGGAAAAATTGAAGTCTAGAAATGTGAAAATACCTGCCCAAGGTCACATCAGTGCTCTTTTCACTCTACCATATTTCATCTTGCGTTGGTGGTGAGGACATGACAGCTGCCAGGGATAAAAGTCATGGTATCATTGAACCTGAGCTAGAATCTCCAGGGACCTCTCCGTGTCCTCTTCATTTTACTAGCAAGGAATCTGAAGAGAAGGGACTTCTCCAAGGTCAAACAAATAATTAGCATCAAATGTAGGATTTCAGCTCAGGTCCTGTGACTCTGGAGCTGGTTTTCTTCCCATCATACCCATATTGACTTCTCAGGGCTTCCTTAGCTTGCCAGATGTCCCATCACAACATTCATGGCATTCCTGAATATCAGTGAAGCTTCTCTATATAGTTCTCTCCTAACACCTCTAGAGGGCAGCCAGTACCAGTACTTTGACTGAATTCTACAGTAGCAATAATTTGGTTGCATCCCTCTTCTTCCAGAAAGCTGCTCCCTCCAGAATTGCCTTGGAACCCTCTACTAAATATTCCACTAGAAATTAGGAGGAGTTGACTCAAGGACCATTTCTCTTTGGAATTTAGTCTCTAAAATTTTCTAGAGAACTAAGCCCCCGAGAAAACATGAAATAAAAATTATATTTTCCTAATAAAATTATATAATATTAGAGTTGGAAATAAATTTGGGCATTATCTGTCCTACTTTCTGTTTTCTCCTTTGTAAACTGAAATATTTAGCTAGATGATCTCTAAGATCTTCCAGAGCTAAATCTTAGGATTCATTCTGAACTGTCTCCAACAGCAGCATAGCAAAAGAAGTCTAGAGATTAAAAGTGACTTGTCTGTACCAGCAGCACTGCAATGACACAGGACAGCTCTGAGGGATTTATGGAAAGGAATGCTACCCACATTCAGAGGAAGGACTGCAGGAGAGGAAACATATAAGAAAAACAACTGCTTGAACGCATGGGTTGGGGTGGACATGATTGGGGGTGTGGACTCGAAACTACCACACCAATGCAACTATCAACAATTTGGAAATAGGTCTTGAACAAGGACACATGATAAAACCAGTGGAAATGTGCATCGGCCATGGGTGGGGGGAGTGTGGGGGGTGAAGGGGAAAGTAGGAGCATGAATCATGTAACCATGTTAAAAATGAATATTAATAAATGTTTAAATTTTTAAAAAAAGTGACTTGTCTAAGATCACTCAGTAGATATTAGGATTTCAGAGTTAGAAAGGCTGTTTAGTCCAATCAAGTTCTAGGACAAGAATCCCTACAACAACATATTCAATAAATACTCGTCCTTTCTTTGCTTCAAAAATTCCAATGAGGCAGAACCACTGCTTACCACTTCCAAAATCTAAATCTAGTTCTGAGCAGCTTCTTATTCATTAGGAATATTTTTTTCCTATTAGTAAGCTTAAATTTCTCACTTTGATTCTTCTATTCATTGCTCCTGGTTCTTCTCTTTGGGGCAAAAGAGGACAAGACTGATCTGTATGCCACTAATAGTCTTTTGAATACTTGAAACACTTGATACTCATGAACATCTGAATTCAAATATGGTCTTGGACAATAACTGTGTGACTGTGGGCAAGCCACTTGATCTCTATCAGCCTTAATTCCCTCTTCTGAAAAATGGCATAATAATAACACCCAAGATGTGGTAGGGGTAAAATGAGATAATGCTTGTAAGTGTTTTGAAAACCTTAAAGAGCTATGTCAATGATGATGATGATGATGATGATGATGATGATGATGATGTGACTTTTCTTCTGTTCCATAATGAGACCAGTCACAAATTTTCCATTTCCTGAGCTGATTTGATTTCACATATCCTTCAGGGACAACTATTTGGTAACTTTGTTGCTATGCAGTTGTTTCTAGTCATGTCCAACTTTTCATGACTGCATTTGAGGTTTTCTTGGCCAGAATACTGGAGTGGTTTGCCATTTCCTCCTCCAACTCATTTTACAGATGAGGAAACTGAGACAAACAGGATTAAGTGAATTGTATAGGGTCACACAACCAGTAAGTATTTAAAAAGAGACTATTATGGGCAAAACACTCAAGTTACAAAAACAGAAATGAAATGACCTCTGTTATTAAAGAATTTATAATTTATTGGGGGAAACATGTATACATCCTTGAATATAGTTTTCATATTCTCCCCATATCCCAAGTCTTCTCTTCTAAGCATTGTCAGTTCTTTCAACCAAAATACAACCATTCTAGTTGTCCATTTCTGGGCCCAGATTTTCCCTGCTCTGAGTTCTAGAAGAGAGATGGGTGGAATGATAGAGTGCTGGATATAGACTCATGAAGTTCTGAGTTCAAACCTGGTCTTGGAAAATAATTGTGTGACCCTGGACAAGTCATTTAATCTCCATCAGCCTGAGTTTCCTCTTCTGAAAAATGACATAATAATGGTACCTAAGATGTTGTGTGGATAAAATGAGATAATGTTTATAAATATCTTGAAAACCTTAAAGAGCTATATAAATGATGATGGTGGTGATAGCAATGATAATGATGATGACATGACTTTCCTTCTATTCCATGAGGCAGTACACAAATTTGCCATTATCCTGAATTGATCTGAGTTCTTATTCTTTAGGGGCAACTAAATAATGCAGTGGATAGAGCACTTGCCTGAAGTCAGGAAGTTCAAATCCAGCCTCAGACAATTCCTAGCTGTGTGATCCTGGGCAAATCATTAACCCTATTTGTCTCAGTTTCCGCAACTATAAAATGAGCTGGAGAAGGAAATGGCAAACCACTCCAGTATTTTTGCCAAGAAAACCCCAAATGGGGCCACAAAGGGTTGAATATGATTGAAATGACTAAACGAGAACAACTTCAGGGGTTCCTTCCCATACTACAGGTTGTTTCATTCTCGGCAGTGACTTTTTAAATCTAGGAATCCAGAAGATTGGGGCAAAAATCTCTATGTTGATATTGGAGCACGTATGTAAATTGGCCCTGGGTTTTCCATCACTTTCCAAGGTAAATGCACAAACTAATTTTAATCATAGCTCTGGGTCACAAATGTTTAATGGCCCAGAATGTGTTATAATCCTATAGTTCTCATATACAGAAAAAGGAGAAGGAGCTCTTTGTTCTGGTGATTGCTGTGCTCCAGGGTAAGGTTAACAAAGTAGGCTTTTGTAGAAAGAGTGCTGGACCAATGATTCCTGGTCTAGAAAGTCCTGGCTCTTGTTCCTTCTTGCTATGTAACTTGGGTAAAGCCACATCTTTCTGTCTGGATCTTAGATGTCTCATCTATAAAATGAATGGCTTGAATTAAATTTCACCTAAGGTCTTTTGCAGTGATAACATTCCATCATTCTAATTTCTTCCATTTTAAGATGATGGAGTCTACGCTGAGTGATAGAGCTCTAAGGTCCCTTCCAGATTTAAGATTCTGTAATTCTAGTGCACTAGATGAACCCTAGGTTTAAGGGAGCTGGATCATGCATCCTCACCCAATAAGGAGCCTGTAGTTCTTGGTTCTTGTGACAGATAAGTGGCACGGTGGATAGAGCACTGGACCTGGATTCAGGAGGACTTGAGTTCAAATCTGGCCTCGGATACTAGCAAACTCTGTTTGCCTCAGTTTCCTCATCTGCCAAATGAGCTAGAGAAGGAAATGGCAAACCACCTCAGTATCTCTGCCAAGAAAACCCAAAATGAAGTCATGAAGAGTCAGACATAACCTAAATGACTAAACAACAAAAAGTCCTTGGTTCATATACAGATCAGCTTCAGTCCCGGGGGAAGATTCTTAAAAGAATAATCCAGGCTATTTTCTTTTGCTCTCTGACTAATCTTTATACCTCCCTTAACATATTCTGGAATGCTGAGGGAAAATCTTTAAAGGAAGATTAGGTTTGGCTTAAGTCTGTGATGTCCCTCAAAAGAATAGAATGGTAGTGTGTGCAATACAAATCAAGTATAAAGCAACTATTTATTTCCCCTACTCAAAAGAAATGCTTCACACACAAAAGACATAGAAGAGAATATTAACAAATATTTAAACATAAAACAGTAATCTGTTACTCCTATTTTTCTCTTCCAGAAGATTGATACCAAAAACATGGACACTGCAATGTCCAAACAATATTGTTAAGGCCCATATCTTTTGGCAAGTCAGATCAGGGTTCGGGCTTACCTTCTCTTTGGTAATTGTTTCCTCTCAAAAAGAAAATAATAGTAGATTCAGGGAGTACCTCCAGCAGTGTATCGTGCACTAAAGGGACTCAGGAGCTCTCATTCTTTCAACGGCATGAGGTTGCCTCTGAGGCTAAAAATGTCACTCTCTGTTCACTGTTTAGATACATGTTCTCTAGAAAAGAAACACAAAATAGAGACCCAAGGTAGAGACTTGCCTAGGCAGCCTTCATGTGTGAGTATCTGTTTTGGTTGTCAAGGGACAGAGCAGCCCTTCTTCCCAAATCACAGGAATTCCAGAGAGAGTTCCACACTGCCTCTCCTGGAGAGAGGAAGGAAAGATGGAAAAAGCCCAAGTTATATCTCCCCTTTGAAGTGGGAAGCTCTGGGGCAACTAGGTGCCTCAGTGGATAGAGGATTGGACCTGGAAACTGTAGGACCTGGGTTCCGCTGTGTAACCCTGGGCAAGTCACTTAACCCCAATTGCCTAGTCTTAGAACCAAAATTTTGTATTGATCCTAAGGCAGAAGGTAAGGTTTTGTTTTGTTTTTTTAACCCTTACCTTCCATCTTGGAGTCAATACTGTGTATTGGCTCCTTGGTGGAAGAGTGGTAAGGGTAGGCAATGGGGGTCAAGTGACTTGCCCAGGGTCACACAGCTAGGAAGTGTCTGAGGTCAGATTTGAACCTAGAACCTCCCATCTCTAGGCCTGGCCCTCAATCCACTGAGCCACCCAGCTGCCCCCAGGTAAGGGTTTCTAAAAAAATAAAAAGTAAAAAATAAATAAAGTGGGTAGCTCATTGCCAATAAGGGAATTGCTTTGTCATCCTAAAGCATTGGGTCTGGTGGCATTTCACCAGTGGCCATATGGCTCACCAGAGGTAGTGAGAGACTCTCATATCAGGAGGCCTTACCTGTTTACCACAACCTTCCTCCTTTCCTTTACTCCATGATTCTAGTTGCTCTGGGGCATATATAGGAGAACAAGAAGAGGTAGCAGCTATCCCTTTGTGATTTCTTAGAGGCAACCTCATGCCTTTGAAAGAGTAAGAACTCCTGGGTCTCTTAGTGCAGGATACACAGATAGAAGTACTCCCTGAATCTACTAATAATAATTACCAATTATAAAATCAATGATAGGGGGCAGCTGGGTAGCTCAGTGGATTGAGAGCCAGGCCTAGAGAAGGGAGGTCCTAGGTTCAAATCTGGCCTCAGACACTTCCCAGCTGTGTGACCCTGGGCAAGTCATTTGACCCCCATTGCCTACCCTTACCACTCTTCCATCTATGAGCTAATACACAGAAGTTAAGGGTTTAAAATAAAATAAAATAAAATAAATAAAAAAATAAAATCAATGATAGAGCCCAGATTTCTACCCAGAACTCCCTTGTCTCCTCTAGAACCCCTTCTTAGAGACCCAAAAAAGCATTTGATAAGTCTGACTGGCTGCTCAGCATCTTAGAAGGGGAATGGCAGAGGTCTAGGAAGGGGACATAAGGATGTTCTACAAGCTTATGTAAGAAATAAAATTAATATAGAGTGATAAAATTAAAAATAACATGGCTTTAAAGGGTTTATTGAAAGCCATTTAGAAAAATGAAGCCATGTGCCTGTTGAGTTATTTTAAAGGGACCCACCATTTACCTGCTCCTCCCATCCTCCTGCTCTACAATCACAAAAAAGAGGAAGTACCAAACCTGTCCTCAGTCTTTATACTCCTGTTTATGTATTACGCTTCCTGCCCACCTGATTATGCAAGAGGAATCATGGGAAATGTAGTTTGAAAGAGATCTAAATGTCCACGGGAAGTTTAGATCAGGGACCTCAAAATTGGTTCAAGGACTCCCAAATTTCCAAAATCACATCTATTACTTGGAAGCTTATTTTGAAGATAATCTCTGAACACTGATAATTTAGGAATCAAGGATACTAAAAACACTATTTTGGAAATCAATATTTTCATTATTCTAATTCCTCCCCTCTCTTTAGCTCTGTTATAGCTGGAGTATCTGTTATGTCTTAAAAAGGATTTCTTAGGGCATCTGGGTCGCTCAGTGGATAGAGAACCAGGTCAGGAGATGGGAGGTCCTGGGTTCAAATATGACCTCAGACAAGTCACTTAACCCCATTGCCTAGCCCTTACTGCTCTTCTGCCTTGGATTCAGAATATAGTATTGACTCTAAGACAGGAGGTAAGGGTTAAAAAGGGGGGGGGGTTGCTTCATTTCTTTTGTTCTAGGCCAGGCTGTTTCCATCTGCCATGCCAGGTTATGGGAACCTCTACACCCTCGTGTTCAGAAAAAAGACAATTTTAATCAATTGGATTTACTTTAACAGTAATTAGACTAACTGGGATCTAATATCAGTGTTTTTAATGGAGGGGAAATTATAGCATAATATTCTCCTTCCCAATTGTGTATTTAGATATCTCCCTTTGCCAGACTACACTGATAAGGAAAACCAAGTAAGCTGAACAGATGTATGGAAGAAAGTTACCTTAAAAGATTTAAAAAAAAAAAAAAAAAGCGCTAAGCACAAAGAGTTTCAACTATTAGGGGAGTTTAAATCTCAGTTCCTGTTAAATTTCACTTAGGGTGACTATTAAGAACCCCTCCTTAACAACAGAAAAAGAAGTCACTGTGTTCTTAGGCATTAGGCCAAAGTGACTTCATTCTCTTGCCAGCAGGGATTTGAGACACTGTTAATGTAAGGGCAGCAGTTTGTTAGCCAAAAATGTCTTTTTCCTGACTCATGCTAAGTAGGGATGAATCATGGGAAGCAGCAGCCATCAAGTTTTCTCCGAATTTTCAATTAAATGTTGCATAATTCTCTCTGGCACGACCATGGAGTTAATTAAAATGTGCGTTATGGATCTGAAAAAAAATTTTAAATGATTTTTTAGAAGCTGTAGGAGCCATGGATCAAAAACTCCTAAAAATAGGAGATCTCAGAGAACAGTTCTCAATCTGATATGAAATGCTAGACAGTGAAATTCCACTGCTTGTAAAGGTCAAAGTGAAAAATCATGCCTGCAATGACTTCCCTCCTCTCTACCCCCACCCCCTCACTGGCTCAAATCATATGGCCAGAAAGAGAAGAAGAATTTTCTTTTTTTTTAATTTTTAAATATTTTTCATGTTTCCATGATTCATTTTCTTTCCCTCCCCTTTTCCCTCCCCCCTCCCAGAGCTGACAAGCAATTCCACTGGGTTGTACAAATGTTATCACTTGATACCTTTTCCACATAATTCATTTTTGCTATACAATGATCTTTTAAAGCCTGAACCCCAAATCACATACCCATATATACATGCGATAAGTGATGTCATATGCTTTTCTTTTGCATTTCTACTCCTATAGTTCTGAGAAAAAGAATTTTCTAAAATTTAAAATAGGAAATTAAGAGGGATGTAGTTTGGTTTATATACAGCATGTCCCAGAAGTCTTTGGGCAGTTTTAAGCTTTTAATAGGTTAAAGCTATAAAGCTTAAGCATTCATTTAAACTATTAAAGCATAAAACTGCCTGAAGACTTTTGGGCACTCTATGTCTATTTTTAAAGCAACCTTTGCCTCAAATGGATGTCCATTTGAGGAATGACTTTGCCACATCAGCAATTTTCAAATGGAGTTAGCATCACAGTTTCAAGCACTTTTTTGATGAGAAATCACAAAGTCCAACCATTTCAGAGGGCCCACTCCCCCAGAAGGAAGCTGACCGACTGAACCCTTCAGACCCAAATCAAATAGCCACAAACAGTTCTGAAGTCACTTGGGGAGAGGAGGTGCCTAGCACGTGAAGACAGTGCTTGATTTGGAATTAAGAGAGGACCGGATTCCAGGT
Source organism: Gracilinanus agilis (assembly GCF_016433145.1). Taxonomy (NCBI): domain Eukaryota; kingdom Metazoa; phylum Chordata; class Mammalia; order Didelphimorphia; family Didelphidae; genus Gracilinanus; species Gracilinanus agilis. Next base: position 344,752,773 of record NC_058132.1, on the reverse strand, counting down.
ATGCCTGTGAGCCTGGGCAGGTTTATTCTATTCTTCAAGCTTTGGTTTCTCGAATGGGAGGGATAATGATGCCTGAGACACCGGCCCTCGCAGGATAGCCGTGAAAATGAAATATGCTTTATTTTCTTAATGTTGTTTTCAGTCATATCTGACTCTTCATGACTCCATTTGGGGTTTTCTTGGCAGAGATACTAGAGTGGTTTGCCATTTCCTTCTCCAGCTCATTTTACAGATGAGGAAACTGAGGCAAACAGGGTTAAAGTGACTTGTTCAGGTTCACACAGCTAGGAAGAATCTGAGGCTGAGTTTAGATTTCTGGAGATGAGTTTTCCTGATGCCAAGTCCAGTGTTCTGTCAACCTTGTGCCATCTAGCTTCCCTAAGTGCTCTATATAAACCTTAAATACTTTCTCAGGGATGTATGGGATTCATGGAGCCATCACATGGGTACTCCTAATTGGACTCCATCCCTGGCTGCCCACTCTGTGCAGCAGCAATCCAGGTTCCCTCATAAATCTGCTGCAGAGAATTCACCTCAAAGGCTAGGGACCTTGCAAGGTAAAATATTGTGTGAGGATGTTCTGGAACTGAAGCATTACATTTGTGTGTTTAGGATTATAAACCTTAGGAGAGAGCTAGTCCAACCCTGTCATTTGATGGGTAAAAAAGATTGTGACTTGCCCAAGGCCACACAATGGGAATGCTATGGTTTTAACCCGTCCTCCTATTCCAGATTTATTGCTATTTTCATTGTACCATAGGGATCGGGATCTATGGCAGAGAATAAGCATAGGGGAGAAAAGCAGAGGTGCCTGAATATCTTGCATCACATGTAAGATAACAAGTAGTATAATAGCGAACATCAAAATAAAATAGCGTGGGCAACAAGTTGGAATTGGAGTCTGACAAATGATAGCTGTGTAAACCCAGGCAAATCATTTCACTTTTCTCAGCCTCAGTTTCCTCACCTATAAAGCAGGGACAAAAAGCTACCTTATAGGTTTGTAGTGGAGATCAAATGAGTTAATGTGTCTAAAGCACTTTTGCAAACCTTAAAGCTTTTTTAAAATGTGAGCAATTGATATCTTATAACCAGATTGTTAGGTGTGATTCCATAGAAAGATTTCTGGATCTGGAGCCAGAATGCCTAGCTTCTCAAATCATTTGGTGTGTATCCTTTGACAAGTTACTTCTCCTCTATGGGCCTCAGTTTCCTTATCTGCAAAATAAAAGAGTTTGGACTAGTTGAGCTTTAAGGTTGCTTTCAGCTCTATGGAAAATGTTATTCTTTAACCTGGGTCTTATCAATAATAGCTATCACTTATATGGTACCTACTGTGTACAAGATAGGACAGCCAGGGGGCAACAGTAGATGGAATACCAGAATAGAGACAGGAAGATTCATCTTCCCGAGTTCATATCTGGCCTCAGATACTTGCTGTGTGACCCTGCATAAGTCACTTCACTCTTTTTGCCTCAGTTTCCTCATCTGTGGCCAACTACTTGAGTATCTTTGCCAAGAAAATCTCAAAAGAGGTCGAGAAGAGTCAGACACGACTGAACCACAACAAATATCAAAATATTTTTAAAACGAGTTCATAGACCCCAGGTTTAGAACTTCTAAATTAGATGATGTCTCAGGTTCTGCTCATCTTTGAAATCTCTGATAAAGTATCACCAGGTTATTGGATTAGCAGGAAAAATATTTTGGTTTGTTTGTTTGTTTGTTTTGTATTTTTTCCCCTGGTAGGTAGGAGTATAAACAAGGAGGTTTTCTCACAGAAATCCTAGGTTCCTCTTTATTCTGAAATTCCCTGAGGAAAGCAAACACCAGCTGAAATGAATGTAATCAAAGAACTGGCAGCTATAATGGGACAGCACACAATTGAGCTGAGATAAAATATAGAGAGATTAGAAAAAGCAGAAGAGACTAGAGTTAGGAACCAACAGCTTAAAAAAGAAATAAAACCTAAAAAGGCTCAATTACAGCAATATGGAAGAATGGAAAGGCTTGGACTTGGTATACCATATAATTTTTGGAGTCAAATCAAGAACTGGAAGGGATATTGGAAATAATCTAGTTCTTGATTCATGATCTTATGAGCCTATGGTGAATGTCAAAGACTGGGGAAAAAAAGGAGTTCAAGAGTTGGGGGAATGGCAATTGTGTAGGAACCAACATACTTGCCTGTGTAAATCAATACTTGTATACACATTAAATTCTTTTTTAAATTTAATTTTATTGATTAATTAAGAAATTTTTTCCATGGTTACATAATTCGTTTTCTTTCCCTCCCCTTCTCCCACCCTCCTCCCATAGCCAAAGCACAATTCCACTGGGTTTTACATACACATTAAATTCTGATTGTTTGATTTAATAAAAAATGTTCTTAAGGGTATTACAGCTAAAATATGTTGCTTTCAATCCTATTGGATTGGGCTTCCGAGTTAAGATGGTGCCTGAGTAGAAGCTGGGTGACTTTCTCTCCTTACAAACTGAAATAGCATACCCCCAAAGGACAAGAAAACAAAATCCAGATGAAAGAAGGGACCCCACAATAGGGCGCAGTATCAAAGGTACATGGGATTTGGGCACTTCCATGGCTATAAGGAGGGGAAATAGCTCCCATCAAAACGCGAGCAGATCAACCCTCCCCCACCCCACCCACGGTACCAGAGGCAGAGGCAAGTGGGTGCACAAAATCTAGCCCCTTGGCAGCTAGCTGGCACTACCAGGAGCTTGCCCCTGAGAGCAGCAAGACATGAGATCGCAGGTGACTGGAAAACTCAGACTTGGACACGGGAGTGGGGCAGCAGCAACACCCAGCTCGCTCAGACTCAGGGGAAAATCTCAGGTGGAGGAGCAAGCATAGGCCAAGTTCTAAGCTCTGGGCAGCTGGCTAGGAACATGGGGGCTCGACCCTGAAAACAGATAGATCAGAGACCCCAGGAGGGTCCCCAGAGAAGCCAAGAGACTCACAAAGCAGCCTCAGGCAAAAAACTGCTCCCTAACTCAATACAAAGAGAATCAGATTGCCTTACTCAGACTTCTGGCAGACAAAATATAATGATGCCAATCAAGGCCCAAGAAATAAACAAGAAGACCAAGAAAAAAGCTCAATTCTATTGGATTATAACATGAGTCTCATTAATATGGGACTTCTTCCTCATTGATGGAAGCAATGCCCTCACACCTGTGTGAGTTGTTGAGAGAGCAGAGAGATGAAAGTGCTAGTTTTAGACAAAGGAAAGGAAAGTCACTTGTAATCTGACATGTATTCTTGCTTTGGGAGAATAGTTTTCAAAGGATCCAGAGAAAGAATGGGTAAAATTGTGAGAGGCCAGCTCTCAAAGGTCCAGGTATCTCAGGGGTGGAATGGTTATGTGGCTTAAGACAAAATGAGAACAGCCAGAGACTCAGTAAGGCTTGCAGAGGCTGTTCTGTCTACCATCTGCTGGCTTTATTATTTATACCTTTCTTTTCTTAAGATTACATACAAGGTTGGTATTAATATTCAATACTCAACATACATATTTCCTGGGGGGCCTGTAAAGGTTCTAGTAATAACCTATAATGTTTCTCTATATTTTCCTGGGGCTGAGTAGAGATATTGATCATAATAATCCCTATAATGAGGAATGTTAGTAAGAGAAGAGTCACACAGGGGAAACTGAGTGGGAAATTCATCCTCCTTTGATCTGCTTTGCAGATTTTCAGGATTCACATGTGACTTTGTCATCCGTCATGAACTTGACGGCTCCAGGCATAAAATATCATCCCTATCTAACACAGGAAGTCAACTTGGATGACTTGAAGAAGCCCCAAGGGTGAAATTCTGAAAACACAAAGAGAAATAATTCCAATGAAGAAAAATAGGTTAGAAATCGATGTGGGTACACAGAGAATGCACCAGCCAAATTAAGTTTTAAAAAGATATCTAGAAGGTGAGGCAGCATGGCATGATATACATACAGGACCAACTCTAGAGTGGAGACCTGGGTCAGAGATCTATCTCTGTCACATGGGCTGTGTGATCATGCCAAGTCAATTGACCTCCCCATACTGCCAGGTAACTCTCAGGCTATGAGTTACAGATGAACTGCTGATCTGTCTCACTGGAAGGAATCTTTGTCCCATAGAGTTCTGCAATGTGTAATTGGAAATCTTGTACCTTTAACATTACATTACCCAGAAGCCCACTGACTTCTTGTCATTACAGGCTGATGTAGACAGGAGATAAATTTGGTGGATTTCTGTTTCTAGCACTCTTCTCTTGGAATGAGGGCAGCTGTGGACACAGGACTTTTGAACAGGTAGATTAGCTTGGCACGTGGTTTTATTTCATTACCTTTTTATTCCTTTACTTCTAGTCATTATTAATAAATCTTATAAAAATATAATATTTGAATTATATAAAAATATAATTTTTAATTTTTACATTGCTGGCATCCCTGGGTGGGCTCAAGCCATCAACCTTCAGCTAACAGCTGTTATGGAATAAAAGGGAAATATATAAAGGGCTCCTAATCAATGAGACTTGTACCTGAGGGCAATGGGTTGTATCAGCTGGGTCTCCAGGCAAGCAAGGCTATCTATCTCTTAATACAGAACAACTTAGGTCAGCCAGAAATTGTGAGAAGCCTGGCTGAAGGTTTATTCAGTCCCTAGCTGTTATTTTAAGCTCCCTAGAGGGGAGGAGTAAAGAGCCCCTCCCTTCTGGAGAACAAATCCCAGTATACAGAAAGAGAGAACTAACCCACTTCCTGCCCAAGATGGATGCCTGGTTTAGCCCTCAAGAAATAAAGGAAAGTTGTTCTTCCCTCTCCAGTCCTTACCCTAGTTAGAGGTTCAATGATTTACCAGAAGTTCTTTGTATAAAGCCAAAGGGGTTTATTATTGCCAGGGGTAAGCTGAGGGGGAAAGGGGTTGAGGTCTGGTAACTGCTGCTAGGGAGAAGCTGGTGCTGAGGGAGGGTCACAGAAGAGGGGTCAGACTGAGGGAGGCCAGCTCCCTCAGTCAGGGATAATTTCACTGCTCTGAGGTAATAAGGTTTATCAGATCACTAGATAAGGGGATGGCTTGATTTAGGTTGTCCTGCCTGCCTACAGAAGCTAATTCCCAGGATCTCCACCCACCAAAATACCCTCCTCCCAGGGCCCAATGGGGAAATCCAGGGAATAGAAGGATATCAAGGGAGAGGTCAAGGGAAATCAGGCAAAGCTCCAAAAGCCAAAGGCCCCTCAGTTGGTTCTGCAGGAATATTTATACCCTCATGCAGTGAGGCAGGGGTGGGGTGGGGGGGTGTCAACATTCTATTCCTTCCAACTGTCAGGGCTGCTACAGTTGATTTGCAAAAACAAGAGCTTTTGCTGCAACCCTGCATTACACAGCATACCAATGACACCAAAGCTCTATGTTGAAAGAAAAAATGTTAGCAGGTGAAAGTGAAGGCAGATAGCAGAGAATAAACACACAAGAGTGGTAGGGTCCTATGAGAATAGCTTCCAAATGATAAAGCTCAGAATGAGCTGAGTCTAATGGTGGTTCTAGCTGTTTTGGTGCTATGAAAATGAGAAGAGATGGGATAGAGCCATGGTTTGGGATGGAGAGAATGATGATTTCAGTAAATGGTGGGAGGATAGAAGTGTTCAACTTATTTTACTTCCATCTTCTCTGCCAGAGAAAATAATATTTGGGTTGACAATGACAGAATAAAAATGGATAAAAAGAGGTGATACTCAGTAAGAGAACACCTAGTAAGCTTTGGTAAGTTCAAATCACTGGGTCCAGAGGAACTTCATCCCAAGTTCTTGAAACTAGATGACATAATTATGGAGGCACCATCAGTCAGCTTTGAAAGATTGGAGGTTTTGAGCAATGATATTGGCCTGTAAAAAGGGCAGATGTCATCCTCACCTTGAAAAAAGGGAAGAGAATAGAATTGACAAGCTATAGGCCAATGAGCTCAGCATCAATTCCTGGAAAAATTCTCAAATAAGTTATTAGATGGATAGAAAATGACCAGCTAGAAAAGGAAGTGATCATAAAGAGTCAATATGATAACACCAAAAATGGATATCAAACAAACTTTACTTCCTTTTTTGATTTATGTGTGTATTTACTGTCTGTCTTGTTAGAATAAAAACTCCTTGCACATAGGGCCTGCTTCATTCTTTATACTTGTATTGCTAGGAACTAGTTCAGTGTCTAGAATATAGCAGGTTCTTACTATATGTTTGTGTATTGATGAATATGGTTATTAGATCAAGGGAAGACTGTCAATATTGTTTGCTAATATTTTAGGAAAGCATTGGCCAATTTGGATGCTAATCTCATGGACAAGATGGAGAACTGTAGGCAAGATACAAGTAGTTTGGTGGATTTGAAGTTTGACTATCAGGGCTCAAACAAATAATTAATGATTTTTTTAAAAAAATCTTTACTTTCTGACTTAGAATCAATACTATTATTGGTTCCAAGGCAAAAGAGTGGTAAGGGCTAGGCAATGGAGGTTGAGTGACTTGCCCAGGGTCACACAGTTAGGAAATACCTGAGACCATATTCAAATCCAGGACCTCCCATCTCTAGGCCTGGTTCTTAATCCACTGAGCCACCTAGAAGCCCAAATCATTAATGATTTGATGTTATCTAAGAAGGAGGCTTCTAGTGGTACCTGTGCTTGGACTTGCACGAACAGTTTTATTGATGACATGGATAAAGCCAAATGCCTTTTTTGTCAGTTGTATATGACACAAATATACAAGGAGTTAAACCAATTGTATAAAAAATCAAGCCATTCCCCAATTGATAAATGGGCAAGAGACATGAATAGGCAATTTTCAGATAAGGAAATCAAAAGTATCAATAAGCACATGAGAAAGTGTTCTAAATCTCTAATAATTAGAGAAATGCAAATCAAAACAACTCTGAGGTATCACCTCTCACCTAGCAGATTGGCTAAAATGAAAGAAGGGGAGAGTAAGGAATGCTGGAGGGGATGTGGCAAAACTGGGATATTAATGCATTGCTGGTGGAGTTGTGAACTGATCCAACCATTCTGGCTGGCAATTTGGAACTATGCTTAAAGGGCTATAAAAGAATGCCTGCCCTTTGATCCAGCCATGCCATTGTTGGGTTTGTACCCCAAAGAGATCATAGATAAACAGACTTGTATGGAAATATTTATAGCTGCGCTTTTTGTGGTGGCAAAAAACTGGAAAATGAGGGTATGCCCTTCTATTGGGGAATGGCTGAACAAATTGTGGTATATGCTGGTGATGGAATACTATTGTGCTCAAAGGAATAATAAACTGGAGGAATTCCAGGTGAACTGGAAAGACCTCCAAGAATTGATGCAGAGCGAAAGGAGCAGAGCCAGAAGAACATTGTACACAGAGACCAATACACTGTGGTAAAATGGAATGTAATGGACTTCTGTACTAGCAGCAATGCAATGACCCAGGACAATTCTGAGGGATTTATGGTAAAGATGCTACCCACATTCAGAGGAAGAACTGCAGGAGTGGAAACACAGAAGAAAAGCAATTGCTTGAACACATGGGTTGAGGTGGACATGATTGGGGATGTAGACTCAAAACTACCACACCAATGCAACTATCAACAATTTGAAAACAGGTCTTGATCAATGACACATGTTAAAACCAGTGGAAATACGCATCAGCCATGGTTGGGGGGGGGGGGGAACTCGGGGGTGAAGGGGAAAGTAAGAGCATGAATTATGTAACCATGTTAACTTTTCTAAAAATAAATATTAATAAATGTTAAAAAAAAGTTGTATATGACACAAATCTGAAAAGATGATTAATGTCCTAGCTAACAGAGTGAGAATCTAAAAAGACTTTGACAGATTAAGAACACTGGGCTAAACCTAATAAGATGCAAATTAGTGGGGATAAAGTCTTATACTTGGATTCAAAAATCACCTTCACAAATACAAGATGACAGAAGTGTGACTAATAGCAGTTCTTTAGAAAAAGGTTTTGACTTTGTTGTTCAATCATGAATAGCTTTTCATGACCCCATTTGGTGTTTTATTTGCAAAGATCCAATTGTTTTCTCCAGCTCATTTTACAGATGAGAAAACTGAGGCATACAGGGTTAAGTGATTTGCCTACAGTCACCAAGCTAGTAAGTGCTTAAGGCTGGATTTGAACTCAAGAAGATCATCTTCCAAGCCTAGCACTCTATCTACTGCACCATCTAGCTGTGCTTCATTTAGATGCACTCAACTTTCTCTGTTCTCTTGCTACCTGAATACAGAATATGATACAACTAGTTAGACTATTGACTTTCTTAAGGGGAAACACCTCTTCAGCCCAAGCCCCATTTTACAGATAAGGCAATAGGCTCCGAAATGTTAATTGTCATGCAATACAAATATGAACTGTTATCATTAGGATGTCATCTTATTATATTTGCATCTTTGCATCCTTCACAGTTATTTCTTGCAGAGTTTCTCCCCCTTCTGCCCCATCCTCAGGATGATCAGAGGAATACTTCACAACTCACATACTATGGAAATGGGTATAGCCTGGATGTGGTCCAGATTCCTATTATTCTTCTCATCTCCTGTGGCTTTAACAAAAGCCCAGCAATCTTTTTTAAAGAGTTTTAAAAATTGTTATTATTTTTCTATCACATTTTCCCCAATTACACATAGATTTAATTTTGATAATCGTTTTCCGACATTTTGCTATCCATTTTCTCTTCCTCCTTTCCTTGCCTTTACTCTGTCCTCCTCTCCCCAAGATAAAAGGTAATATGATATAGGTTTTACATTTGCTATCATGCAGTACATATTTCTATGTTCATCATGTTGTTAAAGAAGACACATATTGCTTATACGATGAGGGAAATAAAGTGAAAATGGTATGCTTCAATCACTGAGTTAGAAATAATAATCAAAATAACAAAATGTCAGATTATGTTGTTGGACCAACAGAAATCCTATATGTATTGAACATGTTAATAAATTAAAGAAATATACTACCAATATTCTGCCAGAATTTGGAAAATGCATTCTATAGGGCAGGTAGGTGAGGTAGAGAACCAGTCATGGAGTTGGGAGGGCCTGGATTCAAATTAGGTCTCAGATATTCCTTAGCTGTGTGACCCTTGGCTTAGTCCTTGTCCTTCTTCTTAGAGTTGTTATTAAGACAGAAAATAAGGGTAAAAAAAAGAAAAGAAAAGAAAAGAAAACACATTATAAGTTGTGCCATTTCACAAAAGAGCCCTGAGATAAGAAGAGAATTTGGGCTTTAATTTTGTCTCTGATGCAAATTAGCTGCATAACTTTGGGCAAGATTTTTTTCTGAACCTCAGTTTTCTCTGACATAATGAGAGGAGTTAGACTAGAATAGGGATTCTAAACCTTTTTTGATTCGTGGACCCCCATCCCTCTTTTTTTGTATTTACTTTTTCCTTTCTTCATAAAAATGTTTAGAGATATAATTTTTTTCAAATTTATTAATAGAAATTTATCCACAATTATTTTAACTCTTCCCTACCCTCCCCGCATCACAAAATGCATTGTCCAGGAGACAGATATTTTCAGTTCACTCTCTGGAGGTATCATGGACCTCTATTGCAATCTGATGAATCAAAATCATGTTTTTACTTGCATATAATAAAATATTCAAAATCACAAAAGAAATCAAATCTATTTAAAACATTTATTAAAACAATTTTTGGAAAAACAAGTTAATGGATCTCAGCTCAAGAACTTAGTCTCTAATTTCCTATTCATACTCTAAAAATCAGTGATTCTATTAAAATAAGCTTTGAAATGAGTAATTATCTAGCTAATATTTAACTGGTGTGTAAACCTTATTGGGACTTTATAAGGAGAGCTTCTCATTAGCTATTTTACATTTTATTTTCACTGAATTCAGCCTGAGAAACAACACCAAGGGGGCTCTTTTCCCCATTAGTTTCCTTCCCAGTGAGAGACTCCTTCCCCTTCGGCAGGTTTGCCTCTGTTTATCCTAGAAAGACTTGCCTAAGAGGGCAAACTACAACATATTCCCAAGTGGGTACTATATATGAAAGATCCCCTTCTCCCATTCTCTTTATCCTCCATTCTTTTAAAACTGGAATTCAAATCATGGAATAGCCCAGTCAGAGGGGTCAACAGAAGATCAGTGGACTGTACTCTCCAATATTGCCCAACCAGATTAAAATGTAATTGGGAAATGTTTTAAAAAATAATTAGAAATACAACATAATGTTCATTTATGGTTTTCTAAGTCACCACAACTTGTTCAGTCACTCCCCTATTGATGGGCATCACTTTAATTTCCATTTCTTTGCCACCACAAAAAAGAGTTGCTCTATAAAGCCCTAAAAGCTATGCTTTTGTACATATAAGTCCTTTTCCTTTTTTTTCCTTTAATTTCTTTGGGCTACAGAACTAGTACTAACTGTTGTTGTTTGCCCTTCATTTTTGAAGAGGACTAATGGCATCACAAGGTGATGAATGACTTGGGCATAAATTGGATTTTAAATAAGGCAGAGTTGCATAAAGTCATCAGCCTCACATCCTCTTTCAAAGTCATGACAAAAGTCCAGGATGACTAGTGATGGCCAGGGATGCATTAGATGACTATGGCACCTTTGATGTCTGAACAAGCTCTATGCATTGCACAGCACCTGCTTCAGCCTCATGAATCCATTTCTCAGGGGGGATGTCTCCACATGTTTGGGGTGGACACTTTCCTAACTCACTGATGGGTTGGTGGCTCCTTGGGTACCCTCAATCTGGTTTATCCCATCTCTTGATGGTTTACAGGGGTGCGGCAGCTGAGCATGCCACAGCTCCTTGGAGTCACAGGTGAGAGCTGAGTGCCAGGTGAACACCAAAAGTGGATGTGAGGGTTTCCCGGAGGTGCAAGTTCTCCTTGAACACCCATACATGTCCTTGATAATACTATTGTTGGGCAAAAGGATATGCACAGTTTTATAGCCCTTTGGGCTTAGTTCCAAATTACTCTCCAGAGTGCTTGAATTAGTTCACATATCCACTGACAGATCATTAGGATCCCAATTTTTCAACATCCCCTCCAACATTTGTCATTTTCCTTTTCTGTCATATTAGCCAATCTGATAGATGGTACCTCAGAGTTGTTTTAATTTGCATTTCTCTAATCAAAAGAGATTTAGAGCCAATTATATTTTAATCTGCTTCAGGCCACACTGGAGTTTTGCAGATAGTTTGTGCCCACGGGCAGAGAAAATGCCTTACTCTTTTTACCAACTCAGGAAGCAGATAATTTCTTCTTCTTAGAAAGAGATGCTGCCAGAGGGTTGAGACTGAGAGAAAGAGAAGTGGTTATAGGAACTAAAAAGAAAGCTATTTTATTGGCCTGAGGATAAGATTATGATGGAGATAAGGTATGTTATGAATAGTTAAGATGTCAGAGAACTGAAAGGTATTTTTATTTTGAGTTTACAGTAAAGATTTTTTTCTCTAAATTTGTATCATATTAGCAAGTTGACAAATTCCTATTATTTTAAATAATAGATTCTATTTTTATACAAGTCAGTGGCTTGGGAATTTGTGCTAACCTCTTAACTCTATCAAACCTGCCTATGTCTGGGTGCCCCTAGGTTTTGCTAACTATAACATTTTATTGCCACCAGGTGATAGCACACCCAAATTGCATGATGAGATAAGAAGTAGAAAGAACTCCAATAATCACATGTGGTTGTAGTCTGCATCCTCCAGGAAATAGCTTTGGTTACCTCTTAAAAATTGAAGAGTTTTCCCCTACTCCTTAAGCAATGAAACTGTATATCTAAGATCATAAAAATGACAGATGTTTGGTTCAGGAGTTTTTGTTTTAAGGTGGATTGAGGCCAAGATTTTGGGGGGAGGGTTTTTTTGTTTTGTTTTGTTTTTACAATATGGCTTACTGGTCTAGTATTTTAAGGATTTTTTAAAAGTCAAGTTTAAAGAATAACTCTAAAGCAAAATAAGATACAAGTAGGAATGTTACCTGGGTTAGAAGAGGCGTTATAAGGGGATGTCCTTAGTAACTGGTGACCTTTCCTCCTCTTGCCAGTTTTAACAATAATGAGAGCCAGTAACCAATGTTTGACCAAGGGGAAGAGAGAGAGAGAGTCTATATGGTGAGACTCTCTTCTAGCTCTCCCCTGGGGCCGAATATACTCTCGGAGACTTCGAGAGGGTGTCACCCTGAAATTGGGTGACCTGGATGGTTGTGTCGCCCCACATGAGTTGGGGGCAAGGCTACCCTAGAAGATGAAGTATGTGGTACCTCAATCCAATCCTAAACGAGGGCAGGGTTCACACAAGCCTCCCCTGAGGTCAGTGAACTTCACAGCAGGTGGTCTGGCTTCAAGATGAAGGCAGCCAGACCAAGCTGTGGTTCCCCTCTCCCTTGTTGTCTCTCAGGCACTCTGGAACACTATCTGAGTAATGAATGGCTTTTATTATCCACAATTCAGGAATTGAGGAGAGAGGTGAAGGGCAAAGGGATTTTGGAGTGCCCTCTTCCCTATTTCTATGGGGTCTCTCACTCAGGAGGGAACCTTTGGGGTTCCCACTCCCAAGCTTCTTCCCCTGCCCCTTCTCCTTCTGTTTCTATTTCTCTCTCTCTCCTCATGGACAGCATTCTTTCTCATAAGTCCCTTGGAATTGTCTTGTAGTAGTAAAGTCCATTACATTGGATTGTTCCACAATATTTCACTTTTTGTGTACAATATTCTCTTGGTTCTGCTCATTTCACTCTGCAACAGTTCCTGGAGGGTCTTCCAGTTCATGTGGAAATCCTCCAGTTCATCATTTCTTATAGCACAATAGTATTCCATCACCATCATATACCACAATTTGTTCAGCCATTCCCTGATCGAGGGACACTCCCTCATGTGGAATTATCTATCTACATTTATGTCAATAAATCAATGAGTATTTATAAAATACTTACTATGTTCCGGGGACTGTGTGTATATGTGTGTGCACACATGTGTATGTGTGTGTGTGCTAAGTGCTGAGGATACAAAGAAAGTATCAAAAGATAATGCCTGTTCCCAAGAATCTCACAGACTACTAGGAGAGAAAGGATGAAAAGAATTATATATAAATGAGCTATATGTGTGTATGTGTGTATCTATGGTCAATTAACTATCAAAGCTTGAAGCATTCTCATGATTTTACTAGTAAAATCATTTTCACTTTTGAGTTGGCAATCCTGCACATGTGTAGTAGAGGAAAAAAACCCCGAGAAGTGCAATGTATACAAGTTTGTGGAGCTCTGTAGGAGTATCCAACTAGGGGCTTTATTGCTCTTGTTCATCCTGCCATTGTAAGGAATTCTCTGTGAATTCATTGCATATTTTCATTGTCCGCCTTTAAAACTCAAGTTTCATGTTGTAATTATGATTGCAAAGTATGGTGTAAGTCCTGTGGGCTCTTGACCAGAACATGCAAAGTCAGTGATGCAGCTTGGTGAGAAACTGTTTTGGTTTGTCTCATTTTTGAAGAGGTCCAATGATATCACAGAGTAATGAGTGACATCACAGGGTGAGTGATGTCTTGACTTGGGCATGAATTGGATTGATGTGAAGCAGAATTACATGAAGTTGTCAGCCTCATTCTCTCTTCCAAAGTCATCAAAGTCCCTTAGCAAGATGAAAGTCAGGATGACTGGTGATGGTCTGGGATGCAATGAGGAACCTTAGCATCTTTGATGTCTAACCAAGCTTTAAGTGCTCCATAGAGCAGAGACTACAGACTCAGCCTCTGTAGCTGGGTGATGGCAGAATATAAACTCCAAGAGTACATTTTCCTTTCTCAAGCACACAGTCACTCTAATTGTACCTGAGAGAGAGACAATTACAAGGACAAGGGCCAAAGAGAATATTTCTTTCAAAGGACAGTTCTTCAGAGTCAATTAGTTGTAACCAAATGAACAAAATGGTTATAATGAGCCATCCTTTAGGCCAGGCAATAGCTTTGTTCTTGTCAGGGAGCCAGGTAATCTTCAATTGTTCCTGAGCCCTGTCTCAAACCAGCCATGAGCCAAGTCTCCCTTCTGACCACCTACCTATTGGTTCCCCTCTTTTAGAAAAATTTCTTAAATCAAGTTTTTTTTCCAAACAAAGGTCCTTCTTTTCTCCTTCCCATATCTGCTCTCCCCCCCCCCAAGGCCAACAATGAGAAAGCAAGAAAAATAGAATCCCATGTTACAAGTATGTCAAGTCAAGTAAAGCAGATTCCTTAATTGGTCAATTATATATAAATATGTGTGTATGTATTCACATATGTGTGTGAGAGAGAAGGATCAGGAGAGGGAGAGGAAGAGAGAGAGAGAGAGAGAGAGAGAGAGAGAGAGAGAGAGAGAGACAGAGAGACAGAGAGAGAGAGAGAGAGAGAGACAGAGAGAGAGAGAGACAGAGAGAGAGACAGAGAGAGAGACAGAGAGAGAGAGAAAGCCAATTCAGGAATGTGTGTGTCTCAGTCTGCACTCTGAATATATTACCTCTCAATTAGAATGTGGGTATTAGGTTTCATCATATGTCCTCTGGATGTCTGGTTGGCTATTGTGTTGATCAGATTGTCTTTATTTATTTAATTATTTGTTTGTTTTTTTGTTTTTTGAAACCCTTACTTTCTGTCTTGGAGTCAATACTGTGTATTGGTTCCAAGGCAGAAGAGTGGTAAGGGTAGGCAATGGGGGTCAAATGACTTGCTAGAAAGGGTCACACAGCTAGAAAGTGTCTGAGGCCAAATTTGAACCTAGGACCTCCCGTCTCTAGTTCTGGCTCTCAATACACTGAACCACCCAGCTGCCCCCCTCAGATTGTCTTTATAATAATGTCATAGCATAAATTGTTCTCTTGGTTCTACTCTCTTCACATTATATCAGCTCATAACAATCTTCTCAGGTTTTTTCTGAAACTATCTCCATTACTTCTGACTGCATAATAGTTTCTTTCCTATTACATTTATGTATTATACTTGTTGAAGCATTCCCCAATTGATAAGTCCCCCCCCCCCCGCCGTTTCTAATTCTTTGTCATAAAAAAAAGGATTGCTTTAACCATTTTTGTACATATGGGTCCCATTGAGGTAATATTTGCTATTTTTCCTCACAGTCTTGCTATCTATGAGGACTGGAGACAGTACGTGCCATAGATTGTGGCTAGAAGATCTTCAGAGGGCTATAGTATCATAAATTGAAGATTTTAGATCTGGAAGGGATCTAAGAGGCTATGGATTGATTCCAACTCTGCTCACTTTATAGGTGAGGAAACTCAAGTCTCAAAAAAGGTTAAATGATTTGCATAGACATAGCCTTTGAAGTAGTAGCTAATAACGGTCTGAGGCAATTTTCAAATTTAGGTCTTTCTGACTTCAGACTAAGTGCTCTTTCCTCTATACTCCCTAGTCTTCTATGATATACATTAAATATAAGTCAAAGAGTGAGATCAGGATGAGGTTAGAAGATTCCCTCTCAGAGAGGGACTGGAAATGAAAGTCTAAAATAGCCCAAAAACTAGCATTAGAGCTGAGAAATTAAAGATAAGCTCCTGATTATAATGGTGTCCACATTGGTGTCTATGGTGTAGATACCAAAATTAGGCTCAAAACAGTAGGTCAAAAGTGAGTGAGTCAAGAGATAGGGGGTAGGGATCAGGCAGCAGGGTTTGACACTCACATTAAAGAGAAGAGAGGAGTAGAGGACTGGAGTTCCACAAGGAATTCCTACAATTTGTTGCACTCAGTTTCTTATGAGAATGTGTGGTTGTGTTTATTTCTACCTGAAGGAAGGCAGCTCTGCCTCCCTGTGTCCCTGAAATTAATTGCAGCTGGACAGCTCCAACCAGTGGCTGAAGCCTCTAGGCTTAACAAATTCACAAATTCATAAATGCACAAAATAAGATGCATGACAGAATACCAGCTAGATGGAAGAAAAGGACCCCATGCATGCTATATACAATCCACTTCAGCCAAGGCAACCCAGAACTCAAATTCGGGTATACTGCATTGGCTAATGGGAGGAGGAAGACCATTATCACAGAGACAACCAACAAGAACTCTTCTCACTGACTCTTTTTAGCAGTAACTGGCACTACCTTTGACCAGGAGAGCTAGCTGTTCAGTAGCACCCCTATGAGATCAGTGTAATTACATATCCAATATCATTATCATCATCTCCATATCTCTGTCTCTGATTTTCATTCTTTCTCTCTTTCATCTTCTTCCCTTTTTCTTTCTCTCCCTATGCGTAGTTGTAATATGTAGCCCCCCTGCATTTAAGAAATAATTTAAGAAATCGAGAGAACATGAAATCAATGAGCACTCACTTTATTTCTAGTTCTTTACCACCACAAAAATTGATGCTATGAATATTTTGGTTTATATTGGATCTTTGTTTCTAACTTTGACTTCCTTGGGGGTATGTGCCCATTGGGAACCCAAAGTCAAAGGGCATAGACAATTCAATCAGTTTTCTTGCATAATTTCAAATTGAAATCCAGAAGGGTTCAATCACTTTACAATCCTTCAAATAGTACATCAGTGTCTTTGCCTTCCCACAACTATTTCAACATGGATTTTTTAATCTTTTTAAAAAATCTTTGTCAGTTTCCTTTCTTGGAGTGAAGCAAAACCTCAGAGTTCTTTTACTTTACATTTTTCTCACTACTATTGATTTGGAACATATTTCCATGTGTTTATTTATATTTGGCATTGCATTTGCTAATTATTGACATTCTTAGCTTACTCAATTATCAGAGGATTTACTCTTGGCATTCTTTGTTTGTGTCAATTACTGGAATACTTTGAATATCAGACTTTTTTTAGGGAAATGTAAAGCAAATATTTCCCCCAATCTATTGTTTTTCTTTGAATTCTGTCAATTATTCATGTAAAACTTTTAATTTTTAGTCTAATTAAAATAGTCTACTTTTTCTTTTATGATTTCTTCTTTCCCTTTGGTTGAGAATTTGCCCTCAGTCATAGTTATGAAAAATGTGTGATTTCATTCATTTATTGGTATATTTTTAATGGTGATCTTTTGTATTTAAATTTTGATTACAAAAGTCCATTTTGAACTGAATTTGCTACTTAGTGTAAGAAGTTAGTTTATATAAGTCTAGTTTCTGACAAACTGTTTTCTGATATTCCAGTAGTTTTTGTCAAAAAGAGTCCTTTCCTCATCAACTGATCTTTGCTTTATCACACTAGATTACTGCCTTCAGTTGCTTCTCTTTCTTGTGTATCTTATCTGTTCCAATGATCTGCATTTCTGTCTGTTTTTAGCAAATTCTTAATAGTTTTGACAACTATTGCTTTATAATATAGCTTGAGGTCTGGTAATGCTATGATTATTTATTAATATGTTTTCTCATTTACATGTTTCAAGAACATTGTGTTTCCAAATTAATTTTATTATATTGTCTACTTATGAAAACTAGACAAAATTGCTTCAGTAATTTGATGGGTAGAACACTAAAGCTCCATTTCAATTTAGGAGGTATTGTCATTTTAATTATTTTTGGTATGGTTTAAAAATGAGCCATGAATTGCTCCAATTATTTGTCTTCCTTTATTTCTGCAAAGACGGTTTTGTGGTTGTATTCATATACTTATGTGTTGTGTATATTGTATTTCTTAATGGAAATCCTCTTATTTTTTCTTCCTAGTTTTTGTAAATATGTTATAGAAATGCTAACAATTTTAGTGGATTTATTTTATATGCTATAACTGCTATAGAGATTAATCATCTCAATTAGTTTTTTCACTGATTCTCAGGGGTTTTCCAAGAACATTTCATGCCTTATCCAAATGAGGATAATTTTGTTTCTTCTCTGTTGAGTTTATAGCTTAAATGTTCTTCTCTTCCATTATTGCTGTAGCTTCCATTTCTAGAACTATGTTAAATAATAATGGGGAGAAAGTGCGCCTTTGCTTTTTCCTTGTTTATATTTAGAAAGCTTCTAGAGTTTTGTTTATAACACTAAATATAGAGGCTTTTAAAAATAAATAAGCATTATTTTCTCAAAAGTTTTTTCATCGATTGAAATAATTACTGAAAAGAAATCTTTGTTATTTATATGATTACTTTTGCTAATTGTTTGCCTAATAACAAACCATTTTGAGGCCTATAGTATGAATACAACTTGTTCATAGTGCATTATTTCCTGGATATATTTCTGTCGTATGGTTGCAAGAATTTTACTTAAGAAAATTTTTGTAACAATATTCATTAGTAAGATTGTTCTAGAACTCGTTTCCTCTGATTTGGATATCAAGAGCATAATTGTCTCTTAAAAGGAATTTTGGAGAGTTCTATTTTTGTGAATAAGTTTTGTAGCAAAGATATTAATGGCTCTTTAAATTTTGATAGAATTCACTTGTAAATAATAATAATAACAATTAACATATACATAGCATTTGATATGTGCCAAGTATTGTGCTAAGTGCTTTACAATTATATCCTTTGATCTTCACAATAACTGTGGGAGGTAGGTGCTGTTATTATCCCCATTTTATTGAAAAGGAAACTGAGGCAAACAGAGTTTTAGTGACTTGCCCAGTGTCACAAAGCTTATAAGTGTCTGAGACTGGATTTGAACTCATCCTGATCCCAGGCCTGGCACTTTATGTGCTGTGCCATATAGGTGTCTCTAATTTAGCTGGTACTGAAGTTTTATTCTTTAGAAATTCATTTACAACTTGCTTCACTTCCCCCCGGCTAAAACTGGCTTTCTTAAGTTCTCTATTTCTTATTTTATATAGATATTTTGTATTTTTGCAATTACTCATTTTTCCTCTAAATTCCAAATTTTGCTGACATAATTACATATTATAGTTTTGATAATTATTTTTATTTCCACCCTTGTTGTGAATTTACCTCATTCTTGTTTTTGCTTAGTAATTTGACTTTCCTTTTTCTTATTGATCAGGTTAACTAACAGCTTATTGGTTTTATTGTTTCTAAAGAATGACCTCTTAACTTTGTTTATCAGTTCTCTATTCTATTTATCATCCATTTCTATTTCTCCTTTACTTTTCAAGATTTCTTCTTTTATATTTGTTTTATGCTTGATCATTTATTTCCTAGTCTTTTTACCACTGCGCTCACTTTATTGATTCTCTCTTGTTTTCTGTCTTGTTGATATGACTTCAGACACAAATTTTCCTAAGAACTGTTTTAGTTTCATTCATAGAAAGTTGTGGTATGTTGTTATATTGTCGTCGTTATATTATTTCATTGCCATTATTATCTTTAACTTAATTATTTCTATGACTTATTCTTTGATCTAGTCATTATTCAGAATGTCATTACTTAGTTTCCATTTAGTTCTGTATCTTTTGCTATTTCTTTCATTATTGTTATTAATTGAATTGCATTATACTCTGTAATGTGCTTATTGTGTCTGGTCTTTTATATTTATTTATCATTTATTTAAGCATTAGTACATGATCATTTTTAAATGTATCCCAGGATGAAGAGAAATGTGTAATTTTTAATATCCCACTCTGAAGTCACCATAGGTCAAAGGCAGTTTATTTAACAACTCATTCAGCTCTTATTTTCCTTCTTATTTACCTTTTATTAGATTTATTCAGTTATAAGAGAAAAATTAAGGTATATGATTACTGTATTACACTCAGTATTCTATTACAATTTGTCCAACTTTTCTCTTAGGAATTTAGCCTCTAAGCCAGTGATTCCCAAAGTGGGCGCCACCGCCTCCCTGGTGGGTGCTGCAGCCATCCAGGGGAGCAGTAATGGCCACAGGTGCATTTGGGGGCAGTGAATAACTGTAAGGGGGCAGTGATAGTATGTGACAGGGGGCGCTAAGTAATATTTTTTCTGGAAAGGGGACAGTAGGCCAAAAAAGTTTGGGAACCACTGGTCTAAGCCATTTTTATATACACATTTATTGGTCTTACTTTCTCAATGTCCATGTGGCATTTGAGAATAGGGTAAAACTCCTGTTTATCTCTTGAATATTCATTTTTATTTTTTGCTTTATCTGAAATTATAACTCCTGTTTTTTTAAACTGCAAGAAGCATAACAGATTTTGTTCCATCTCATTTTTGCTCTATATGTCTATACATAATTTTAAATGATTTTTCAAAGACAGCAAACCCTTGGGTTATTTTTTTTATCTATTTATTCTCCCTTTTATTAGGGAATTTAATCTATTAATATTTAGGGTTATAATTTTTGCTTGTTTTTTTTCTTCTAATAAGTATATATGCATACGTACATATGGGCAGGTAGGTGGTGTATTGGATAGAGTGCCAGGTCTAGAGTCAAGAAGATCTCTCTTTCTAAGTGCAAAACTAGCCCTAGATACTTACTAGCTTGGAGACCCTAGGCAAGTCACTTAGTCCTTTCATCCTCAGTTTTCTCAATTGTAAAATGATCTGGAGATGAAAATGGCAAACCACTCTAGTATCTTTGCCAAAAAATTGCAAATGGGGTCATGAAGAATCAGCCACATCCGAGATGACTAAACAACAACAATAGATTACATGTGTATATGCATATGTATATGAAACTTTATTAAAGTCAACAGTCTAATTTTGCTATTCCTAATCTCCCCCTTAAAATCCTCTTCCTTCTATTTTCTATCTAACCCCAAAATTATATTGTTATGATCTCATACTGGTTTAATTCTTCCCTTTCATTGTTCATATAAGAGTTTGGTACCCTGCCTCTACTCCCAACCCCATTCATTCTTCTATTTTGGTGATATTAATTTTTGACACCCTTTCCAAGAAGTTTTGCTTTTCTTCCTCTGTCCCCTTTCTTATTCCTATAATGTGGACTATTGATTTTCAAAATCATGACTGACTATGCTTCAGTCAAGTCCACTAAGCTGGGGTTGATGGTAAGAAAAGCCAAAAGATAAAGAGGAAAAACAAAGAGAAGAAAAAGAAAACAACAGAAAAGAATGGAGAAGACCAGTGTAAAAATAAAATGTGACTATAAACTAATACAGCAATGGATTGATTATGGATTATAAACTGATTTCAGATACTCTGCTTGCTGTGCTTGCAAAGTATCTTCAATTTATGTAAGTGAAGTGAAGCTCCATAGATGAACTTCTCTTCAGGGTCAGGTGCAAGGATGCTAAAAAGACTCTTATGAAAAATAAGGCATTTATTGAAATATGAGTATAAAAAGGATTTCTAACTCCACACAAATAAAACTCCCTGGTTCACCAAGGAATCTCTTCTCCTATATTCACAGGCTACACTAATCCTTCCTGTTCTGACTAACCAAATTTTTACTATTTTAAATAAATTAGCAGTATTATCCTTATAATTCTTAACTTCATCTTCAAGTTATAAAAATTACAAAGGCTAGCTGATTGAGTCTCAACAAGAGTCAAGTTAGGACTCTGAGCCTTAATAGACTCAGAGTACAAAACAAAGATCAGGTCTTTCTTTGGTCTTCTCAGAGTTGAAACAATCTATAAAAATAGTAATAGATAGTCAATAGAGTTTCCCAAGTTGGAAAATAAAACACTAAGCAACTTCAGGTCTTTCCCTCAGACAGTGAGAGAGAGGCAAAGATGTTACCTCCTCTAGCCCTAAGAGAGACAGTCCCTGGGTGTGACTCTGCCAACTGCCAGATACCAACTGCCACTCCCAGAGAGAGTAACTGTCACAGAAAAAAAAACCATTAGACTTGAAACTGACACTCTGGCTCAGCTCTGTTTGAAACTCCAATTCTTTCTCAAACCAGCTTCTCCACTTCTTATTTCTAAACTAATAAAACAATACTTATTTTCTAATATCATCCTTATACCAGTTTGATCATATTTGAAACTGGTGGGCATGAAAAGGTCTTAATGAAATTTCTAGAATCAGAGTTATTGAAATGGATAAGTCCATGACCTTGGCAATTGCCCTTTTACTCTTGGAGCACTTCACAAAGAAGATCAGATAGGTCTCAATCCTTTGAACAGCTTGCTGCTGTCAAGCAGAACCCAGGCAGCTGTGGCAGCTTCTCTTTCAAAATGGAAGAATTGCAAGGAAAGTTAGGTGGCACAGTGCAGAGAGTTCTAGGCCTGGAGTCAGGAGGACTTGAGTTCAAATCCAGCCTCAGATACTTCCTAGATGTGTTACCCAGTGCAAGTCACTTAACTCCAATTGCCTAGCCTTACTAATCTTCTGCTTTGGAGCCAATATATAGTATTGATTCTAAGATAGAAGGTAAGGGTTTGGGGGTGGGGGGAAATGAAAGAATTACTTTGTTAGCTTTGAATAGCTGTTTTATCAGATACTTAGGACAAGATATAAATGCAAATAGTAAGTATGCAGAGGAAGAAGAAATAATCTTGCATTCTCATCTTAGAAGATCCCTCACCTCTTCAGCCCTTTCGCTTCTAGGTTAGTTCCTTCTGCAACCTCCATTTTAAGGAAAGTGCCCAGGCTAGCCACAGTCAATTCCTCATTCCTTTCTGGGCTCCCCTCCTGAATTTCCAAACTTTTCTCTAATCATGCCCCAATGTGTGTATTTTCTGCTCTCATTCTAACTTTCCAGTTTCCTTGTAAGGATCCATTAGAATATAAGCTCCCAGGGGCAACAAAGTGTTAAGGATTAAAAAAAAACAAAAAAAAAACTCAAGCTCCTTCAGGGCTGAAACTGGCTTCCAATTTGTCTTTCATAGTATTCAGCAAAGTGCCTGGCACATAGAAAATGCTTAATAAATGCTTAAATTCACTTTAGAATCTATTAGTAGGAATGCTAAATCTCAGAAGAGACAGGAGGGTGCCATAGGATGTATTCTGTAATCATGGTCCAGGTGTCTGAGACTGTCTCAGCATTTTTTTTTATATCATTCAATTCTGCCTTTGAACTTCTGAATCAAGTCTACCTTCTTTAAGCCTTGCCTTCCTGAATATCCAACCACTTCCTCCTTCTGACCTCTCAGTTCCCCACCTGTGAATAAGTACAGTACTGAGGCATGTGACCCTCTCGCAGAAGCTGATGTCGTGAAGTTCCTGAAAGCACCTCATACCTGTCCCCCCTCACTGCCTCTAGCAATGCTCGTTTTACTCTTTATCCCACCTCCGAAGCTTTCCTTGATATTATTCCACTTATATTGATTTATTAATGAGAAGACTAGCTTTTCCCCCTGAAATATTTATTTACTTCCTCTACCTACTCTCTTTATTTTTCCCCATTATGTTTTTTACTCATTAGATTCTTTACCTCAATGATTTTTGTGGACTTGCTTGTATTACTTTCCTCAGCAAACAATATATTGCCTGGACACAATAAATACACTCTCTCTCCCTCCCTCTCTCTGTCTCTCTGTCTCTCTCTGTCTATCTCTATCTCTATGTGTGTGTGTCTCTATCTCTGTCACACACACACACACACACACACACACACACACACACACACACACACACACACACACACACACACACACACCTTTCTCTCATCTAGTTAGCCAGCCAGCTATCTTTAACCTTCTAATGATCACTCAGGCAATGCAAGATTTAAAAAGAAAGAAAGAAGACTGAACAACAAATAGAAACTTCCCCTACACACATTCATAGTTTTCATCTAGCCCAAGCAGCAGAAAGTTGAATATTTCACTTCTTAATTTTTCATTACTATTCAAAAGAATTAATTTTTTTTTTTACTGTTGAACCAGTTTGTAATTTGGCTAAACTCTAAGTTTGTTTGAAGGAACAATTCAAATTATACCCTTTTATTAATAATTATTAACTTGATAACTAGACTCAGTTTTCAAGGATATGTTATTTTGGGGTGCCAGCTAATGTCCTTCACTCTTCAGAAAGCTATTCAAAGTTTTAAGTTCTTGAAACCACAGATTAATCAGATTTACTCTGATTGCTTTTATTTGGAATAGGAAGAATGTTGTTCTGAATGTTGTTCTGAAATTTGACTATTGCTTTTTTTTGGTAATTTAAACCTGAGATTTTGTTCTATGAGTATTCTATGGAATCTCTTGATCTAAATTTTGCTTTCTGCTTCCAGCATTTCTTATTTTTCTATGATTCATTAGAGTATGATATTCAATTTTTTATCTTTTCATTGTATTTTTGAATACTCATTATCCTTAGATTATTTCTTCATATTGTATTTTCAAGTTAAGTAATTCTTTTTTATAAAAGAACTTATATTCTTCCAGTTTAAAGAACAGTTCATCATTTTTCTTCTGTCTCTACACTTTTATATTAAGATTCTGTTTTATATTTCAGAGAATCTACTGATATGAAGAATATCCTTTGTTCTAGCTTCTCAAGTTCTTTGTTAGATTTGCTCATTTGTTCCTTAAGAGCCCATTTGATTGCCATTGATTGTCATTTGATTGCCATTGCTTCTGAACACTTATGGAGGTTTTAGAGTTACTCCACTCTAATTTAAGAGGCCTTACAGAATTTAATGTGCTGTCACCCCCTTCCTCATGAGATTTTCAGTTTTCCTTGTTGTAAGAGACTAGTCCACAAAAATGCATCTTTTCTTTGAGTGTTTATCCTGCTTAATTGGCTTTTATTTCTGTTTTAACCAATGACTGCTGATTTCCTTGCTGAAATTGTGATTCTTAAACTCTTCTCTCCTAGAAAAGCCATTGTGTCCTTCACCTCTAGTCCTTATTGTTTATTATAAACCCCCAGAGTTGGATGAAGTCTGTTTCCCTTGGAGAGTAATGATAGTAAAGACATTACTTCAGGGAGATTCCAAGTGGCCATTGTAATAGGGCTTGTTCTCTTTTTTCAGACCCATTTTCTAGGTTCCACAGTCCTTTCTACAACTTACTTTCCTTAATCTACAGACTGATTTCTGGAAGTTCATGAAGGGATTAGGGAACAGCTGTGTTCTAAGAAATCTTTACAAGTGTGTTGTCTCTCAACCTTCCTTTCACTCCCTTGACAAATTGCTTATTTTCTCATGTATTGTTTTAATTGTGGTTGTTGTTTAGTTGCTTTCAGTTGTATCCAACTCTTCGTGATCCCATTTGGAGTTTTCTTAGCAAAGATACTGTAATAGTTTGCCATTTCCTTCTCCAGAGTATTTTACAAATGAAGAAACTGAGGGTAAAATGATTTGCCCAAGGTCCTACAGCTAATCAAGTGCCCAAGACTGGATTTGAACTCAGGAAGAAGCATCTTCCTGACTCCAGGAACAGCACTCTATCCATTTTTTTTAAACCTTTCTCTTCTGTCTTGGAATCAATACTGTCTATGGTTCTAAGGTAGAAGAGAGGTAAGGGCTAGGCAATGGGGATTAAGTGACTTGCCCAGGGTCCCACAACTAGGAAGTGTCTGAGGCCAGATTGGAACCCAGGACCTCCCATCTCTGGATTTGGCTCTCAATCCACTGAGCCACCTAACTGCCCTCCACAGCACTTTATCCATTGTGCCATCTGACTGTCCTTAAGAGGATCAGAGGGCTGGACTATATCTGCAAGACAAAGAAGGAATGACTGGGACCAGTAGAATTTTCAAGAATAATGATTTGGTAAGTGGGGCTTTCAGTTCTTTTATTCTGTAAAATTAAACTTGCACCAAGCTCTTTTATTTATCTTTTTGTTGGTGGAAAGGTTTCTAAATTTGGGGACATTTTAACTAGTATTATCTGGTATAAGGAGTGGGGAACTGTCCTTAGGAAACCTCTCACTTTGCCAAACTCTCAGGAATCACTAGAAAAACCCCCCTTCTTCTCTCAGCAAAGAAGCAGGAACTAGCAATGTGGAATGCAGTATACATTCATCACTCTGTTGGTTGACTGCTTAAATATTTGTTGGGGATAGATGGGTGGCCTATTTTCTCCTGTTTCCTATTTATGTACTTAAATAGTTTATTTAAATTATGTATTTAAATGTTGATGTTACAAGGAAGGGTTTAATGTTGGGGGGGGGGGGAGGAAGAAGGAAGGAAGTGCTGAAGGGATATTACGATGGTATAAAACCAAAGAGCAATGATAAAACTTTAAAAAAATCAGGAATATCACAGTCCACACATAAATCTGAATCACCCTCTCCTACCAATATACACAGGGTCTAGACAGACCTATGCTTATAGAAACCTACTAGGGAGGCCTCTGAGCAAGAAAAACCAATGTGCTTGGGGTAACCTGCAGCACTTGAAGACCTCGGTGCCTTCAGTAATCATCTACATTGTTGTTCATCCTTCATCTTTGAAGAAAACCGATGAAATCATGAGGATGGTGTCTTGACTTGTGCATGAATTGGATTGAAATGAGGCAAAGCCGCACAGAGTCATCAGCCTCACTCTCTCTTCCAGAGTCATTGAAGTCCACTGGCAGGACAAAAGTCAGGATGGCTGGTGATGGCCCAGGATGCCATCTACCTTTACATACAACTGCTTTGCTGTTACCTTCTCCTCTTGACCTAATAGATCATCGGCAAGCTCTTTGACTAACAATCACCTTTAATTGTTATAATTATATTTATATTTATCATTATATATATAATATTATATAGTATAATATACACTATATATAATAATATATTACTATATAATTTATTATTTTGTATTTATTTTATTATAGTATAACTATATAATATATTACTATTTAATATATTGTTATGTTTATGTATTATAATATAATTATATGACATAATATGTTATTGTGTTATATTTATTTTATTATAATATAATTATACAATATATAAAATATTATGTTATATTTATTTTATTATAATATAACTATTTGTTACTATATAATATATTATATTATATTTATTTTATTATAATATAACAATATGGTATAGTTATATTTATTTTATTGTGATATGTTTATAATTTATATTATGATTAAAGGACTGATAAAGCATTGCATTATTAATAGTTAATAGTAATAGCTAGCATTTATATAGGGCTTTAAAAGTTGCAAAGCTCTTTACCAGAGAGTTAGGTGGCATAGTGGATAGAATGCCAAGCCTAGAACCTGGCCTCAGATTCTTACTAGCCATGTGACGCTAGACAAGTCATTTTATCCTATTAGCCTCCATTTCCTCATCTGTGCAAGGAGCTAGAGAAAGAAATGGCAAACCACTTCAGTATCTTTGGTAAGAAAACTACAAATAGGGTCCTGAAGAATTGGGCACATCTGAACATCAATAACAACAAAAGTTGTTTACAAATATAAAATTTTTCCCCCAACAACCTTGGAAGGCCAGTGCTATTATTATCCCATTTTATAGATGTGGAAACTGAGGCAAACAAAAATAAAGTGACTTGATCAAGGTTAAATAGCTAGTTAATATATGAGATGGGAATTGAACTTAGGTCAGGGAATGGCTAAGGAGATTGCGCTATATGGTAGTAATTGAATATTACTTTTGTTATAATAAATAATTATGAAGACTACATAGAAGTAAAGAAAGACATATGAACTGATACAAAATAAAGTAAGCAGAACCAAGAAAACAAACACACATGATGATTACAAAAATATAATCAGAAAGATCATAAAAAAAATTAAAGCAGAATAATGGTCTAGCTTGGCCTCAAAGAAGACATGTGAAAAGACACCCTCTCTCTTCTTTGCAGAGGTGTGGGACTGTGAATGTGGAACACTGAAATTACTTTGTACTGGCTGATGTCTTTGTTTTGCTGAACTGTTGTTTTTTTTTTTTTACTCTTTTATTTTTGTTCTATGTTTTAAATGAAGGTTCTCAAAGAAAGGGAGTGGGTT
>NC_058132.1:344689062-344722263 GCF_016433145.1 Gracilinanus agilis | reverse complement strand
TCCTCTCAGTCTATTCATCTGAAGGACAGTTCCCTCTCTGGTCCTCCAAATGGCTGACATCTCTTCCAATCATTCATGGAAAACCTTTCCTCACATGCAAATTTTATCAATTATTCATATGCAAAAGTTATTTTTCTGCCCATTTTAATAATTAAACTATTCACATATAAAAAAGGGAAGTACCTTACATCCTTCCCAAGATGATTTCATCCTTTTCCTTTATGCAAAATTTCATTTTCTTCTCTTGTCAGCAACTAAACTGCTCACATTTGAAAGAAGTAGCATCTTATACTTCTATAGTGCTTTGATGTGTACAAAATATTTGTCTCACTCTTCTAAAAGGCAGGATGGTAGATTAGTTAGAGGTCTGGCTGGGGATCCAGGAAGACCCAAGAAGACCCAGGTTCCAGTCCTGTCTCTGAGACATTCTATCTGTATGATCTTGGGTAAGTGCATTTCTCTAAGACTATGAATTGTAGACAAGGAATCCGTATACCAGTAAAGAGAGTTTCCTCATCTGGATGCTCTCCTTATATTGGAATAGCCATTCTTGTTCCTTTCATCTGTACCTCATTGCTTCACAACAATCCTGTGATAAACATAGTACAAATTTTATCATCTCCATTTTATAGAGGAGAAAACTGAGAAGAGGTTAGGCAATGAGCCTACAGGCATAAAATGATGAGATCATAGATTTAGAGCTGGATAGGACCTCTGAGAGGATCTGGCCCAAAACCTTTATTAGAAGAATGAAGAAACTAAGGTCTCAGATTTAGTGAAATAAAGTCACAATCGATGTATATGTAATTTGAGCCCATGCTCTCTGACTTCAGAGCTCATGATTTTTCTACTATACCTTGTAGCTTCTGAATAAAGATTAACTTATCTTTTTATATTTATAGGTATAAATATCTAGTTATATTGATATTACATTAATATATTTACATTGTGATATATTATATAATATATTATTACAAAATAATATATTAAATACATTATATTTATATTACATATTCTATTATTGCAGAATAACATTGAATACATTATATTTATTTATATTATATATGATATATTATTATGGAATAATATATTAACTATATTATATTTATTTATATTATAAATATGTTATATTTATTTATTTAAAATATAATAAACTCAGGGTTCAAGGGTAGGTTTTCTTACCCAGTCCAGATTTTTTTTCATTATGGAATACAAATGAAGAGTTCATTTACCTACGTTCTTTTCATGAATAGCTCCATCACCATAAAGGGAGATAATTTTCAGGATTCATTAACAGTGCCTAATGCATCATCTCTCAGGAGGCCCAGATGAAGATCAACTTCACAATCAATGTTTTGTGAGTCAGTCAGACCCTGAAGAGTTTTAGCTTACAAAATGGATATTCTCCATAGATCATCTGAATAGAATGATGACTTCTTCCCAGAGACTATGCTTTTAATGTCATGCCTCCCTAAAGTATGCTGCCTGCCTTAGATTCAAATTACAAATTATAGGCTTTTACCTCTTTGCTTTGAATGGTTTCCTTTATGTGTTGCTCTTGATTGGGGTGAGGGATATTTTATTATTTCATTTATCACCATTTTAGGAAGTATAATTGCTTTATTTATCCTGTCTTCATTATGATGGGATATTTTATTATTATTATTCTTTTTTAAACTCTTGCCTTCCATCTTAGAATCAATACTAAGTACTGGTTCTAAGGCAGAAGAGTGGTAAGGGCTTGGCGATGGGGGTTAAATGACTTGCTCAGGGTCACACAGCTGGGAAGTATCTGAGAACAGATTTGAACCCAAGACCTCCTGTCTGTAGTCCTGGCTCTAAACCCACTGAGCCACCCAGCTGCCCCCAATGATGGGATATCTTTAAGACTAAAAGTTCAACATCAGATATATGATATGTTAGTGATATTGAGCATATATTTTTTAAAGGATACATACTGTACTTATATTATTAAATTAAAATTGAGGAGATAGAATTATAGTTACCAGGTTCAACCCAAAGGGAGATGAGAAGATGCATGCTTTCCCCTTCTTTGCAGAGTCTATGAGTATATAATATTGCATAAAATAACAGAATTTTTCAATGGTTTAATTTTGTTGAACTGGTTTCCCCCTCATCCCTCTTTTTAATCACTTACCATTTTCTGGGGGGGGAAGGGATCACTGGTTGGGAAATGTAGGACAGAGGTGTCAAACATGTGGCCCTCAGGCCTCATGCCACAGCTTTACTTCAAACTGCAGTAGAACCAGATTAAAATGTAATTGGGAAATATTTAACCAAATACATAAAAATACAATAAGGCACAGATAATGTTAATTGATCTGTTTCTTTTTGAGTTTGAGCTACTGATGTGGGATATATAAAAAGAGATATAAATAAAATGTATTTAAACAAAAAGAAAATTTTTAGTGACTATTGACTTCTACGTGAAGTTTAAACTCCTTTGACTTACTTCAAGGCCCTCCAGAATCTGGTGCCATCCTATCTTTCCAAATGTACCTCATATTGCTCTCTTCCATTTACTTTGGATCCTATTCTCTGACGCCTAAACACATTGTACATTTTCTTATTTATTTTTGCTCACACTTTCCTCTATGCCTGAAATATCATTCACCTCTCTCCTTTCTTATGGAATTTGTACTCATTCTTTTATTTCTAGCTGCAGTGCCATCGTCTCCATGAAGTTTTCCCTGATTTGCTGCTATCAGAAACAATTTTCTCCCTTTTAGGTCATCTAGCCTTTGTTTTGTACTTCTCAAAAGTATTTATCATTTATTTAAATTTTTACTTATTTTTATATTTTATATTTATTTATTAATATCATTTGTTTAAAAAGATTTATCATTTATTTATGGTTATCTGACTAAATGATCCCTAATCAAATATTCAACCTCTCAAAGCCCAAGCCATCTCCCTGGGACCCAAAGTGGCAAAGCAGGAGCTAGTTTGCATTAGTCAAGGAATTCCTCAAGAAGTTTCAAGGAGTTTCTTATATCAATGAAATAAATAACTGATCTGATTCCAAAGTCTCCTTTCTCCCTACTCTTCCCCTACCTCTCTCCTGGCTAAAGGCTATACATAACAGATGGATAGTAGGCCTTGGTATCACGTTGTCCTGCAATCAAATTCGGCCTTAAACATATCTTAGCCCTGTGACCATGAACAAATTATCCTTAGTATCCCCAAGTAATTCTCTAAGACTATAAGTTATACATGAGTTATGGACATGCATTGCTGTTCCCTACTGTTAAATTAGACTCCAGTACAAGAAGATAGGTCTTAAGATGTCAGCCAGCTTTAATTAAGTAGTTTTTAGAAGGGATATTTACTATGATGATACAGAAAGAATTTGTTTTTGTTGTTTAGTCATTTCAGTCATTGTTGACTTTTCATGACCCCATTTGGAGTTTTCTTAGAATCCAAAGATTCTTGAAGCCTATTGCCATTTCTTTCTCCAATTCATTTTATAGATGAGGAAACTAAGGCAACAAGGTTAAATGACTCACCCAGGGTCACACAGCTAGTAAGTGTCTGAGATAAGATTTGAACTCAGATCTTCCTGACTCCAGGCCTGGTAATTTATCCCCTGGGCTACTTAGCTGCCCTACAACAATTAGTACAAAACATTTCTCCAGAAGTCTGTGAAACTCTTCCATGGCTCCCACTTTATTGGCATCATTTCAAGAAAGTGTTATTTGTGTGTATGTTTTCCCCTACACCGTACTCCACTGTAAACTTCATAAGAGCAAGACTAATGTGTATCTTAAAATTTGTACCTATTTTTATCTTTACTCCTTTATAGCTTAACTTCGAATTCACTATAACTCCTATTTCTATTAAGGGCATTAAGATTTCTATAACTCTGTCTTCACAACAATTAAATATAGGTAATGAAAGTGTCATCCCCATCACACAGAAGAGAGAACCAAGGCTTAGAGAGGTATAGTTTCTTACCCACAGTCATATCTATGTAAACAATTATGTGGAAACTAAACTAAGAATTCTTCTGCATCCATTCTTACCATTGCTATATTCAAACTCTGAGAATTGTTAGTCTCACCTTGAATGACAGGTGAAGACAGTTGGAGACTTTGGAATGTTTCCAGAGGCTGTGAGGACAGGGCAAAGGCGGTTGGCCTGAGAGTATAAATACCCCTAACAGTCATCTGGGAGGGGTCTTTGG
Source organism: Gracilinanus agilis (assembly GCF_016433145.1). Taxonomy (NCBI): domain Eukaryota; kingdom Metazoa; phylum Chordata; class Mammalia; order Didelphimorphia; family Didelphidae; genus Gracilinanus; species Gracilinanus agilis. The sequence goes on along the minus strand of NC_058132.1, from coordinate 344,718,059 downwards.
TCTTTGAGGCTCAGGTCTTTGGTCTTTGAGCTTTGACTATTGATCTTGGATCTTAGGTCTTGGAGCACTGATCTGTGGATCCCTGACCATGGGACATTGGTTCTCCATGAATCTCCCAAGATCTTTAGGCATTTGAATCATCATTAGCTATTTAGGTATCTGGGCCTGGGTGGTGAACAGGAGGAAGGGAGGTGAAGAAGAAGAGGGAGGTAAGAGTGGATATTTCCTGAAGGCTGTCAAGACTAATATATCACAGACTGATAATGAGGAAGCTGAGAGAAATCACAATATCTGGACCAACTGAGCAGATTGCCCTCTATGGTTTGGCAGTGGCCAAGGTGAACCAGAGGAGTGTGAAAAACAATAGCTTCAGCTTTACTGAAACAACAGCCTACAGTCCTGAGGGATTATTAAGCATAGATATTAGTGTGATAGGGTTCCTGATCATTCCTTTCCCTATTTAAGATCAATAGATAAAGTTTCATTAAGTACCTTCCTGAGTGGTCATTATATCACGACCCTTGGGGTGGGAGGAACACAGTCAAATGAAAACCGTGATCCAAGGCTAATTAGAGCCCAATATTAATAATTAATCTAACCCCAGGTGGGATCTGAAAGAGTTACCCATCCACCAGACCATTAAGGGTCCTGCCTGGGCACTGTTATTTAGAATAGGGGAATCAGAAGCATAGTAGTATCAGAGTCCTATTTTTCTTTACAACACCATGTAGGACCTAATCACCAAAAATGGAGTCAATTCTTTTGACTCATTAATTAAACAAGCACAAATGCAGAATCTCCTATAGGGTCGAGGTAAGGATCCATTTCATGATCAATTCTTTTCCTGTTTTAACAAGTTTAACTTCAGAAAAGAGACAGGAAATGCATTTTCTCTTCTTTCTTTACAGAGTCTGAGCATGGAACTTTATATCCTTTTGTCTCAGTCCATGGGTTGTTTGGTTTACCTGAACTGCTTTTTAAAAATTCTTTGTAGCAAGAAATGGTTCCCTGGATAGGGGAAGTTGAATATATTTGGAAATGAAGTAGATGTAAAAAATGAAAAAAATATCCATAAGAAAATCAAGGAGATGATCATCTGGACTTCCTGTCTCTAGGCTTGGTTCTCTATATACTCAACCATCTAGATGCCCCTCACTTTGTAAAATATTGTTTTGTAAACAAGTTGACTTCTCCTCTATAGAAAGACATAAAGCAATTATTATAACTCCTTTGGTTGTTTTTTGTTTGTTTGTTTTAAACCCTTACCTTCCATCTTGGAGTCAATACTGTGTATTGGTTCCAAGGCAGAAGAGTGGTATGGGCTATATAATGGGGGTTAAGTGACTTGCCCAGGGTCACACATCTAGGAAGTGTCTGAGGTCAGATTTGAACCTCAGACCTCCCGTCTCTGGGCCTGGCTCTCAATCCACTGAGCTACCCAGCTGCCCCCGTGGTTGTTATATAGTTATTCAGTCATGTCTAACTCTTTGTGACCCCACTTGGTGTTTTCTTGGCAGATATTGGAGAGGTCTGCCATTTTCTTCACCTGCTTATTTTACAAATGAGGACACTGAGACCAACAGGATGAAGTGATTTCCCCAGCGTCACACAACTAAGTGTCTGCAGTCAAATTTGAACTCATGAAAATAAGACTTCTTGACTTCAGGGTCGGTGTTCTATCTACTACACCACCTAGATACCCCTCAGAATATACTCATAGCTTCTATTTTCATGCTTTCCCCTCCCTAAAAGCAGGAGATAATGAGAATAGTATTCAAAGTTTCAGGAGAGGAAGATCATTTTAATGAATAGGATGAAAAGAGAAGAGCCACAGATGGAAATTACAGAGAGGCAAATTTTGATTTGATAGGAGTATAAGGATAGAGTTGAAATCACCCCAATCAATCAATCAATCAATCAATCAATTACTAGTAGGTTTTAGAGAATAGAGATCATTTTTGGACAGTCAAAGGAAACTTAACTATTAGATTGTAAACTCCTTGAGGGCAGGGGCTGTCTTGCTTTATTCATATTTGTATCCCCAGCATTTAGCACAATGACTGGCACATAGTAGGTACTGAATAAATATTTATTGACTATTACTTGGCCCTGCCCCACTCTATAAGTAATCAAATAAAGTAATAGGAATTCATTTCAGAAATTGGAGTAAATGTGGCTTTCCAGTATACCCCTTAGGGGAACTACTTTGGAGAGAAAAGATCTCCCCTTCAGGCTTAGATCTCTACCATGTTCAAAATTTAAAATTTAAATTTTCCATCTTCCCAAGGGTGACTGGTTGGTATCCCTGGAACAAATGTTAGTATCTGTATTGGGAGGCAGGTATACAATACACATGTGCCTAAGGAGAATGTTTTAAACATTCTACAACTAGGAGACCAGGATGTCTAACAACCAGGAGTTGAGTTACTCCTTTCTACCTATGCTCTCCTGTATGTATACCCTTATGGAAAAATTTATGGGAAAATGTATTATAGATATTTGGAGAGGAATGTTTTGTACCAACTGTTATTACTGTAGCACTTTAGTAAATGACCCTTTCAAATATTACTTAAGATAATGACTGGGGCAACTAGGTGGCACAGTGGATAGAGTATTGGGGTTGGTGTCAGGAAGAAAAGAATTCAAATCCAGCCTCAACTACTTCCTAGCTGTGTGACCCTGGGCAAGTCACTTAACCCTATTTGCCTAAAAAAGGACTATGCCTAAAAGAAGACTATGACTAATGTAATTCTCAACTCATAATTGTGGCAAGAAATGGAAAGAGGAGAGGAGGAGGAAGCACACCATTGGGTTTAAGACAATGGCATTAGAGAAAGCCAATACTTAATCCTAAGGAGTAACCCTAGATCCCTGGGGAGTACATATATATAACTAGCCAAGCTCTAGGGACCTGACATCCAAAGGAGCCTCAGAGCTAATATGGGCTACATAAGTAAAATGTCCTAACAATTTGGGCTATCCAGAAATGGACTAAGGCTACCTTGATGGGTAGTGGGTAATGTCACACTGGAGCTATTTAAAAAGAGGATAGATGACCATTTGTCAGGAATGTTAAAGAGGAGATTCCTGGTCAGGATCATGTTGGAGTAGGTGACCTCTGAGGTTCCTTCCTGCCCTGATGGTGATTATGATACACCTAAAGATAGCATAAGAAACAGAAACTGAATGAGAAAAAGCAATACCTTCCCAAGAGTAGTGATTGCTTAGATTGCTTAGAGATTGCTTGAATCCAACTCCCCATTCCCCATCCTGTCCCGATAGAATTTAACAAAAAGGTTAAATGACTTACTCAAGACACACAACTAATGAGTTGCTAAGGTGAGAAGTATCGCCAGCTCTTCCTAATTTCAAGTTCAGTGCCCTATACAAGTTGTTGGTCATCCTTCATTTTTTGAAAAGAACCAATGACATCACAATGATGTCTTGACTTGGTCAAGAATTGTATTTAAGTGAGGCAGAGCTACAGAAAGTCATTAGCCTCACTCTTTCTTCTAGAGTCATCAAAATTCACTGTGTTGTAATATAAATTACAACAATTAATCCACAACTGGCAAGACAAAAGTAAGGATGGCTGGAGATGGCCCAGGGTGAGATGGATGACCATGACATCTTTAATGTCTGACCAAGCTCTAAGAGCTCCACAGAGCCTGCTTCAGTTGCCTTCCTGGCTATTGGAATGAATTGTTCTCATCTGCCCATTCTGCCTATAGAAGTAGGTAAGATACAAAAGGGGCAACTAGGTAGTACAGTAGATACAATGCCATGCCTGAAGTCAGGAAGGCATCTTCCCAAGTTCAAATCTGGCCTTAGACATTTACTAGCTGTGCGACCCTGGTCAAGTCACTTAACCCTATTTGCCTCAGTTTCCTCATTGGAAAAATGAGCAGGAGAAGGAAATGGCAAACTACTCCAGTATCTTTGCCAAGAAAACCCCAAGAACAATTTGGCCCCTGGGGGCATAAGGAGTCAAACATGACTAAACAATTGAGATAGATAGATAGATAGATAGATATGGATAGGTAGATAGATAGATATACATAATTATAGACATATGTTAATAATAACTAAGATGAAGTACAGATAATGTAATGGTTTACAAAATACTTTATATGTGTGATTTCTGTGAATATCTTTTAGAGTAGTGGTATAATAGGAGAGCACTAGATTTAGAACTAGGAGATCTGAATTTCAGTCCTGCCCGTACCATTTTCTAATTGTGTGGTCCTGGGCAAATTATTTTCCCATTTCTCTGGGTAACTAGATCAGAAATTCTTAAACCTAAGGGTTTTGTGAATAGATGTCAGAAGTTCATCATGGACTTCGATGGGGAAAAAAAAATTACATCTTTATTTTTACCAACCATGGGTTTTCTTTCTAATCCTTTGCATTTTATTTTATTAAATTAAAAACACCATGCTGAAAAGGGGTTCATAAACCTCACCAGGTTACTGAAGGGGTCCACAGCACACACACAAAAATCTAGATAATCTCTAAATTCTTTTCTAGTTCAGACATTCTGTGATTTTGCAGTATTTGTGAATCTCTTCCTTTTGTATCTGTATCAGAAAGCAGTGAATAGAGGTAACTGCCTGGGGCTATCTATTTAGAATCCATTTAAAAGCTGAAACAAATAGCACAGTACAAATAGCTCATCTTCATTTGTAAAGCTGGCAGAACTGACCTTTACAAACTGTATATTGCTTGTATTTGTTTTGTGGCAGATTTACATCAGTGTTCATTCAATTAAAAAAGTTGGGTTGTGTAGGAGTGACTATGATATATTCTTAAAAGGCAGAGATAAATACCATATGCAAATCTTTCTTCCCCAAAGTTGAACGTATAGGACAGGAGGTATCTGATATTTTTATTACTAGTAATGTCATATGGTTTAGGACCAAGGTGGAGAATAATTGTTCTGTAATAGAAAAAGCCTCCAAAAGCTGCATATAAATGTTTTTAATTAATTTTCTTAGCAAAAAAAAAAAAGAAAGAAAGAAAGAAAGAAAAGAAAAGAAAATTTCAAATCAGCCATTTCAAAGCTTAGACAAGGAATCTAGCACTTTATCCAACAGATACGTCTAAACATACCCTATACCAGTGATGGCGAACCTTTTAGAGACCAAGTGCCCAAACTGCAGCCTCATGCAGTATGTAAACTGCCCCCTTACCCTCCTGACAGGAAAGGGAGGAAGCCCTTCCATTGAGTTTCTGGGCAGAGGGGCAGGTGAAGTAAAAATGTCAAGGGAGAGGGATAAGGGAGTAGCCCCCTCTGGCATATATGCCATAGGTCCTCCAACACAGCCCTTTACCTTAAAAAAAAAAAAATGAAAACTGCATTATACCTGTTAGACTCCCAACTCTATCCTCTTCTATGGCCTTCCTGGACTGTGACACAGAGGTAATTTGGATATAGCTAAGTATCTGATTGAGCCCATATGTTCTGGCTAGCAGTGGACTGAACATAGCTTGAATTTCTCTGTCCCCAGTAATGCATTCCTTCATTTTCAGAGAGACATCTGCCTTTTTTTTTCCTATCTGCATAATGTTCATGGATATTTTAACTTCTCTTTCACCTCTCTAAAAGCATTTTAAACCCATGTTCCATAACAATTTTATATTCATATGAACCTAGATTCAGACTTTATAGGTTTCTCATCAATAAATCAGCTCTCCAGCACATTTGCTACCCACCCAAATAATAACTTGGAATTTTTTAATTTAATTCAGGCTAAGGTATTTTTCTGCTTATCCCACAAAAAGAGTCAGTCTGGAAACAGTATTGAAACAATAAAATATTTATTCAATATTTATTATAGAAATGCATAGTAAAGCGATCACTAACCACATTCCCATCTAGTGGAGTCTCATTCTCTATTCCTCCAGGGCAGTTCGTCTCCAAAATACATGAGTCTGATAGGAAAAGGCTTCCTGAATGTTTTTCTTTGGTTGTGCCTTGTAGCTCTCCTTTTCATAAGTCTTGGTCCTTCTTCATTCATCAGCTTTGACATGTGTACATAGGCTTATAGAAAATTGGAAGTCCTTGGGCTTTTCTAGAAAATATTTGTGCTCTGGGCCTAGGCACCCTGGGATATGTAGAACTATTTCAATCAAATATTCCTGTTACACATGAATCTTAGATGTTCATCTTCTTTTGTTTATGCTTATACTATTATTGGCATATCTCTAAAAATGCCCACTGCAAGGTCCATTCTGGAGAAGGTTGGCAATCTCACACTGCTGCAATGTTGTAGTGCATTCCTGACTCATATTGATCTAGTAGTTCAGGTTTAAGACTGAAATGAAACTCAGAACAAATTTTAAGACATGTGTTTAACTATACCATGGAAAGGAAGGCCAGTGAGGTGGCATATTGGATAGAAGGCCAGGCTTGGAGTCAGGAAGGCTCATATTCCTGAGTTCAAATCTGGCCTCAGACACTTACTAGCTGTGTGAAATAATAAAAATGGAGAGCCAGGGACCAATGTTTGATAGAGGAGATAGAGAGAGAGTCTATATGGTGAGACTCTCTTCTAGCTTTCCCCTCCCACCGAATATACACTGGGAGACGTTGAGGGGGTGTCACCCCAAAACTGGGTGACCTGGATGGTTGTGCTGTCCCACAGGAGTTAGGGGCAAGACTTCCCCTTAAGATGAGGTATGGGGTACCCCAATCCGATTCTGAATGAGGGTGGGTTCACACAAGCCTCCCTCAAGATCAGTCAACTTCACAGCAGGTGGTCTGGCTTCAAGATGGAGGCAGTCAGACCAAGCTATGATTCCCCTCCCCCTCGTTGTCTCTCAGGCACTCTGGAATGCTATCTGACTAGTGAATGGTTTTTATTATTCACAATTTAGGAATTGGGGAAAGGGGTGAAGGGTAGAGGGATTTTGAGGTACCCTCTTCTCTATTTCTATGGAGTCCATCCCTTAGGTGGGAACTTTAATGGATCCCACTCCTAAACTTCTTCCCCCACCCCTTCTCCTTCTGTTTCTATAATTTTTCTATAATTGTAAGTTTTGACTGAAAGGGGGTCTCTCAGCAAAGTTGGGTAATGGGGGAAGGAGACTAAGAGATCGCTCCCAAAATGGAGTCCAAAAACTTAGCTAACTCTATGGCTGAAGTCTTGCTGGGTAAGATGTGAAGCAATCTTTGACCAGGGAATCAGGGTTTCAATGTCCAAAGAAAGATCCTCAGGAAACCCTCAGGACTGGATCTAAGCTGGTATGTCCTCTTCTGGAACCCTTTCCTCCTCCTCCTTTCTCCTGAGCGTTACCCAGAATTCCATCTCTGGTCTCTCAACTGTCAGTAACTGTCACCAACTGTCTTCTCGCTCCTTTTGTCCCATCTCTCTTGCACAAATCCCATCCTTACAGTGACCATGGGTAAGCCATTTATCCCTCAGTTTCATCATCTATAAAATGAGTTGGAGAAGGAAATGGCAAATGTCTTCAGTATCTTTGCCAAGAAAACCCTAAATGGGATCATAACAAGTCAGGCATGACTGAAACAACTGAACAACCATGGAAAGAATACTCAATATGTATCAACATTAATCAATGATAGACATAGAACCTCTCTCCTCCATACAGAAAAACATCCTGTTCTCAGGGCTGAATGTGGTTACTCTTGTAACCAGGGAATATCTGCAAAGTTTAAAGGATAATAACTTCTTTTGTCTTCTTTTATGCCCTGAGGCAACCAGAGGGTCAACGGATTAAGCCTTATCTCTCAGGACTAATCTGGTTTTAGAGAGCAATTTCTTGCCTTTTGGTGGGAGGTCCAGGAACCTAGCCTAGCCTTGCAATGGGAACCCTGAGAGATATTGCTCTTACTCCTTCTGGTAAAAGTCAAATTATAGCAGTGATGGCAAACCTATGGCACAGATGCCAAAGATGGCACACAGAGCACTCTCTGTGGACACTTGGCCACCCTTCCTTCCCACCCCTACCCAGGAGTTCCATTCCTAGAAAGGCAGATGGACTTGGGTGGAGCTGCTCCCTTCCCCATCTTCACAATGCCTGACAACATTTTTTCACATCCTCGCGCCCCTCTGCCCAGCAGCCAATGAGAGCTCACAGGGGGTAAGGTGGGCAGTTCACAGGCAGCAGAGCTGAAGGGGAGCAGAGTGCTTGGCCATTCCCCTCCCCCTCTCTACACTTGCCCAGGTCATTCCTCACTTTACCCACCCCTCTGTTGAGCAGCCCAATGGGAGTGCTTCCTCCCTCCCCTGTGTGTGTGTGTGTGTGTGTGTGGGCACACCCAGCATGTGGTGGTGGGGAGGGGCACGGCATGTGGTCTGGGGGTGGGGTGGGCACAGCACTCAATCTGGGGGTGAGGTGGGAGCGGGGTCTGGCACTTGGTCTCTAAAAGGTTCCCCATCACTGTACTATAATATATCATCAGAGCTTCAGTTGATCCTCTGGTTATTTTTGACCCTGGTCTTAGTTGGTTCTGGATTCCTGTGGTCTTTTGGTAGTATCTTCTGGCAAAATCTTAAGGGTTAGACCCCAAAGATCTTTGTTCCTCCTTTCATTCTCCAAATCCAGTACCCTTTTGGCTATATTACTTTTTTCATTTGCCTGCTTGCCACAGAGCTGCCAGATTATATTCCCTAAAATCCTGTTTGTCATGTCACACCCCACCCCACCCCACCCCACCCCATTTAAAGACTACCAATGACTTCCCATTGTTCATAGGACAAATTCTTAATTCTTTACCCTGGAATTCAAGACCCTCTAAAATATGACCCCAATATACCTTTGCTATCCTACTGTCCACTTATCCCCTATGTGACTTTAGCTGTAGTCAGATTGATGCATTCGCTACCCTCAAAATATTTTATGGTTCTGGCTTTTGTATCTCTGCTTTAATATTATCCTTTCCTGGAATGACTTCTCCTTTCCTATCTAAATCCTACTCATTCTTTAAGGTCTACCTCAAGTTGCAAGTGGATGGATGGGAGAAGGGGAAAGGAAGTTTTTATTATCCTTCCATGTCTAAAGGTGGTCAGCTATATATAGGATTTTTCTCAATTTGGACCAAGAGACAGGTGGTAGCCCAAGAAACATCATGAGACAACAGGGGAATGAACAGTAGCACTGATAAGGAGCCCTGTTTTGGATATGAGCCTCCACTCTGCAGTAGTAGAGCCAGATTGCAGTAACCAGTAGAGGCAGATACAAGACAGAGTCAAATCATCTAGGCTTGGCACACAATAGACAGATCTCATCTGGTTTCCAGAAGAGATGGGCATAGTTCCAGGTTAGAGCTAACATTAGCAAGTTGGCAGGCAGGGGAAGTTTCATCAGAGCTTGATTTAGTACAAAGAATACTAAGAGAGCAGGCGGAGACCTTTTCTCATAAGTAACTATTCAATACTATTCAATCAGATTCCCATTCCCAAGAGGAAATTCTGGTATTAAAGAGATAGGGCTAGCTAAAGCAGATCTGTTTTCTCTTTAAGGGGAAAGCTCTCCTTCATGTAACCAGGAAGATTTTGGTATCTGTATCAGAGAAGAACAAATTCTCCAGACTTGGGATTCTACTAGGTAATGGATTTGGGAAGAAAAGAGAAAGCAGTCTTTAGTCCTTAAAGGTACATTTTTAGAACACCCTACAGAAAAGATTGCAGATCTATTAGGAGTGATGCTACTCTTCTCAGCCTCAAAGTATTAGTCCTCCTTGACTTAGTCAACACTCTGATATCAGGCATGGATTGGGCCATGAGGATCCTGACATGAGGCCAGAAGGAGGAAATAGGCTTTGAGGAAAGGTAAGCTCCACCCATTTACTCTCCATCAAATTATTTGTGCTTCCTTTCCCACCATCCTCCTAGGCATTGTAGAGGTCTCAAAGTTGGTAGAAATCTCTGAATATGGTGTAGGCATTATTACTAGAACAGTAGAAGCCAAAGGGCAGATTTATTGGAGGAATTCCATGTTCAAGTTTCTTTTCTTCCACCTAGAAGAAATTTTAGAAACTAACTGGTTCAATTCTCTCATTTTTAAAAAATTTGTGTCAATTTTTTTTATCACTTTCATTTCCATATACCTTCAATTTTCAGCAAAGTCTTAGCTTCCTCACAAAACCTTAACTAGACCTCTTTAATTCTAATGCCTTCCATCTGAGATTTCTCCCATTTATCCTGTATAGATTTTATTTGTGCATAGTTATTTGCATGCTATCTGTGAGTTCCTTGAGAACAGCTTCCGTTTTTTGCCTTTGTTTGTAACTCTCATATTTGTCACAGTGCCTGGAACATAGTAGGTACTTGATAAATGCTAGCTGACAAAACTTCAATATATACTTCACCTTATCCTACCCAGTGAGCCATCCCTTGTAACAAAGAATTAAAAAGAAAAACACTTAACTAATATAGCCATCACATTTGAGTATGATGGTATGCTTTTCCTTACCCATAGTCTCCTACTTCTTCAAGGAAAAGAGAGAGGTGCACTTTCTTATTTAATTTTGAGGGCCATTTGAACATTATAATTCTAGGACATTAATTTTCTTTTTCTTTGTTCTTTTCCTTTCCATTGATGTAGTTATTGTATATGTGTGTGTGTGTATGCTTCTGGTTCTACTTTACTCTGTATTAATTCATATATATATATATATATACATATATATATATATATTTTAGTGCTTCTTTGAATTCTTAATATACATTAGAGGGTTTTTTATAGCATAGTTGTATTCCATTATATTAATGTATCACAATATGGCTAGTAATTTCTCACATAATAGCACCTACTTTGTTTCCAGATATTTCCTACCACAAAAAGTGCTATTATATCTATTTTGTCATATATGAGACTTTTCTGTCTTTGACCTCCTTGAGATACATATATATCTGACAGTGGTAACTCTGTGACAAAAGGTCTGGACATTTTTTTATCACCTTCTTAGCATAACTTCTTTCCAGAATAGTCAAGCCAATTCACAATTCCACCAACAATGTATTAGTGGACCTGTATTTCTATAGCCTCTCAAAAGTGGACTATTTCTATATTTTGTTATTAATTTTCTGGGTGTGATGTGAAACCTCAGACTTATGTTGATTTGCATTTCTCTATTATTAGTGATTAGGAACAATCTCTCTTGTGGTTGTTAATAATTTCCCATTCTTTAGACAACTATTTACTCAAATTCTTATGAATTTGACTATGCCACTTCTCAACTGAGGAAAAGCTCTTGGTTTTTTATAATTGTATTAGTTCATTACATATCTTGACTATCAGATGATAATCACAGAATATGTAATATAAATATTTTTCCCCAATCAGTAACTTCCCTTTTTATACCAGTTGAACTGATTTTGTTGGTGTAAAAAACTTTTCAATTTCATATATCAGAAGTATCTGTTCTAATGATTTTTATGACTGCTTCTATTCTTTGACTGGCTAAGAAATTTTCCTTAACTTTATAACAATGAAAGGTGTCCGATCTGGTTCACTTTTTTTTTTTTTAAGTAGAATGACCATTCAGGTTATGTATCCATTTTGTACTTATTGTGGTATATGATGTAATATGTAAATCTGACTTCTCAATTTCAAATTTATTTCTTGTTTTCCTAGCAATTCTTGCCAAATAGTTTTTTTCCAGTAATTTCTGATCTTGGCTTTATAGAACTCTGGGTTATCAAGTTTGATTCTTCCTGATTCTTCCTTTTCTAATATGCTCAGTTGATCTACTTTTTCATTTTTAATCATTCTTCCCACTTGAAAAAATGTTTTTTGATGCCTTTTGTTTTTCATACTACAGTCTATCATGCCCCTATCCCCTCACCACAATTGAATTCTTCTTGTAACCAAGAAAAGCTTTTTTAAAAATTCCACTGACAAAATGTCTACTAATGGTGCATTCAGCATTCTGTTCCTGTAGATTCCCATCTCTCTACTCAGAGGAGGAAAATATATTTCATCTTCTCTTCTTTAGGACCAAGATGACAATACTTCCATTTTCTAGATGAGGAAAGAGGCCTATAGAACCTAAATGTCTTGCCCAAGGTCAAATTGGCAGTAATTAGCATAGGAGGGATTTCCATATCCAGGGCCCCAGACTCCAAATGTCATCACCCTTCCATTATTCATTACAGTAGACAGAGGCTTGGATTCTCTATGCCTAATAGGAAATAATACCCAAGCAATACTCAAATTTTGCTTCAAAGTAATCTCCCTTGTACTTAAAAGGCTGCTTTAAACTATCAACAGCAGCAATACTCTTTCACTTTCCCCTCTTTCTCACTGATACCACTGTGCAGAAACCAAAATGACCTTGCAAGGGAAAGAAGGAGGAAATGACCTAGCTAGGGAAAGAAAAAGTGAGTGACTGGATGGGGAAAGGAAGAGAAGAAAAAATCTCTTTGTTCACATACATAACTAGCCTACCTCCTCCCTGTTCTTCATGCTTCACACACTGGTTGCTGCACCATTTGTGCAAGAGAGAAGGAGGATAAGGGAGAAATAAAAGGAAAACCTCACTTTATCTCTTGCTTCCTAGCAGCAGACAGAGGGAGGAAGAACAGTAGAGAGAAGTTCAGGGTAAAATACCATCCTTGTGTCATTCTTCACTTCATCCTTTCTTCCCTGTTCCTTTCTTTGGCTCTCCAGTTCTTATTCCATTTTTCACTCCAGAGCCTGTTTGGAGCCCCTCTTCTTGACTTTTACCTGATCCTCAGACCTTTCCCTGCTTAGTCCTTCCACCTCCCAATAGGTTGGAGCCACCACTAATGGCTTAAAACTGTGGGAATCTCCACTCTTGTTATCTAGTTAGTGATTGATCAACTATTGCAGCCAGTAACTGCTTTGAAGGAAATATGCTCCTGATGACCCAGTTTGGAATTGAGAACACATTTTCATAAATATACCTATATATGTGTATGTATATATATGTATGTATATATATATACACCCATATATATAAATATACATAAATACCTATATGTATGTGTGTATCTATAAACATACTTACATTTTAGGTATTATGTATATGAATGCGCATGTAAATACCTTTGTGTGTATACATATACACACATAGGTATCATATATACATGTGTAGATATTTTATGTATTTTATGTATATATGTAGCATTATATATGTGTATATATATCCATATATCCATGACATTTTGATTCTAAAATGTCACTAATGCATCAAACTCAACTCAAACAGAAGTCATTTCTTGCCCTGCTCCCACACCCTGTCCCTGCCAAGAGACTCTCTTCCAAGCTTCCCTGGTCCGGTAAAGGATACCACCATCCTACCAATTATCCTGATTTTCAAACTTGGAGTCATCCTGTTCTCTTTATTCTTACTCACCACCCTACCCAGCTCCATCGCCAATCTTTGTTGACAAGTCTTGTCAGTTCTGTTTTCACAATGCCCACATCATCATCTCTTGCTTGCATTCTTGCAATAACTTCCTAATCGGTCTCTGGTTGTCACTCCTCCCTCTCCAATCTATCCTTGGCACAGCTGCCTAATTGATATGCCTTTGTTGATATTCCCCAAACACAAGTCTATCACTCTCTTGCTGGAGAAGCTCCAGTGGTTTCCTTTTGTCTTTCGGATAGAATATAAACTCCTTTGGCTTTTAAAAGTCTTTCAAAATGCTTCACAATCTGGTTCCGGGCTACCTTTCTAGGCTTATTATTTCCAGGCATATTACTCTCCCTCATGGATTCTGTGTTCCAGACAACCTGGTATGCTTTCTCTTCCTCTTACAGAAGATCATACCTCCCACATCTGTGTCTTTGCTCAGTCTGTCCCCCATGCCTGAAATGCTCTCTAGCCTTACCTCTGTCTCATAGAATCTCTAGCTTCTTTGGAAGCCCAACTTGAGGGCAGCCTCGTACCAAAAGGCCATTCTGATGCCCTAGTTGCTAGTGCCTAATCCCTGGAAAGCCAAAGACAGGATGGATACAGATTCAAGGCTTGACAATGAGACTATAGAAAATCTAAACCATATCTAAAAGGAACATTTTGAGGACTCGAGCAAAAGAACCTTCAAACTCTGCAAGTTATTCTATTACTCCATGTATTTTCTAGGCTTGAGTCCTCTTCCCCTTGATTCTGCATATAGAAGACTATGTCACAGACAGTTGGTGGTAGTGGTGGTAGGGAACTGTTCTTACATCCCTTTATAAAAGCTTATTATGGGGGGCAGGTAGGTGGCTTGGTGGATAGAAAGTCAAGTCTAGAGACAAGAAGTCCTAGGTTCAAATCTGGCCTCAGATATCTCCTAACTATGTGACACTGGACAAGTCACTTGACCTGAACTGCATGGCCCTTACCTTACTGTTCTTCTACCTCAGAATGAATATTTAGTATTGATTCTTATATACTTAGTATAATACTTACTATTGATTCAATGACAGAAGGCAAGAGTTTTTTAAAATACCAATTATGCCAGGCTAACCAACTGATATCAGTTGATAATCATGGGAGGAATCACATTGGGGGTGAAATAGAACTGGAAAGACCTCTCTCTGCCCAACCCTGAAAGGACATTTCTAGAACCCTGAAGGGCATATAGTATTCATGATCTGGGAGCCTGAATCAACAGTGTATGAGTTGGGATAAAGACTTCCAGAGTCTATAAGTGCTACATTTACATCTATTTTGTAGGGTTTTTTCTGGTACATGTTGTTTCCTCCTAAAAGAATGTAAGGAGGCAAAGTCAAGATAGAGAAGTTCCTCCAGAGCTTGTGACCAATTTCCTTTCTTTTGGGGGGGGGGGGGGAATTTTGGATGTGTTTGCTTGTTTGTCACTCTCTGCTGTTGCCTCTGTATTCTGTTCCTTTTCTCCATAGAAGTTATTCAGTGTCAGAGGTTTTCTCTGTTGTATCTTATTTTTTGTTTTTTGTTTTTTTAGTACTTGTGGATTGTAGTTCTTGGGTGTTGGTGGCCATTGCTGTGTTAGTTTTATCTTCCCTTCTCAGCCAGAAGTCTGAGTGAGGAGGCCAGGCAGTTCTCTGTATAGGGAGCTACAGAACAGTTTTTGCCCAGAGGCTATTTTTACAGTCTCCACACATCTGCTCTGGGCAGCCCTTCTCTGCCCTATTTTTGCTCCTGCTCCATGCTCCTCAGCCTCCGGTCACAAATCTCTCTACCAAAGTCTTGCACTGTCCTCAAGGGTGTCAACATGGAATCTAGAAATCCCAAACTTGTAGCCTAGTAAGATCTGATGAACCCCAAGTTCTAGGACTAGCTTGTAAATTGGAGACCCCAAAGCTTGTACTTGTTCCCAGTTCCTATGAGAAGCCACCCTGAGGGTAATCTCAGACTAGGAGTTTCAGACTGAATAATGGACCCTAAGGTTAAATACAATCCCATTTAGGTGGGGCCAAACCCAAGCTAAGTGACTATCACAGTAGGTAACCTGAGTTCAGTCCTTGAAAGGAGGGTGTGATACAGTGGGAGAGGCTTCTGGAGACAAGAAGAGTCACTTAGGAAGTTAGATAGAACAATCTACAGACACTGGGTTGGGGGCTGGGCAAAAATGTAATGTAGCAAGGGATGAGAGGGAACACCAAGCAGAAAGAACTGGACAGGAGATCCCCAGGGACCTCCAACCAGCACTAGGTTCAGGAGTAAGGGCCAGCTCATGGGTGGGTTGCCTATTACAAAGTTCTGAGTCACAGTTCCAGGGTGAAAAAAAGTGGCAGTGAGTGAGAAAGGTCTAGCTGTGTTTGGAGCAAAGAACAAGATCCAAAAACTTAACCACATTGGGGATAATGAAAATTAGATTCAACAGAGGGCCTCAGAAGTATATGTTAAACATTGATTGGAAACTAACCTAAAGAGCAGCTGCTTTTATCAATAAATTGGATAAAGAGCAGATAAATGAATTGGGCATGCAACTAAAAATACTAAAAAGTCAATAAATTAAACCTTCCGATTGAACGCCAAAATACAAATCCTGAAAAACAAAGAAGAAATAGACAAAATTGAAAGTAAAATAACAAAACACCTCCAAAATTGAACTAATAAATAAAACTAGGAGCTTTTATTAAATCAATAAAATAGATAAACTATTGGCTACTATGATCTTTTTGAAGAAAGCTAAACTACTAGTATCAAAAATGATAAAGGTGAATCCATAATCAATGAAGAGGAAATAAATGCAATTATTAAGAATTATTTTTGCCTAACTACATACCTATAAAAATGGTAATCTAAATGAAATAGATGAATATATTTACATGGATATAAATTGCTCAGATTAACAGAAGAGGAAATAGAATACTTAACCCCCTCAAAAAAAGAAAAAAAGAAATTAAACAAGCCATAAACGAGCTCTCTAAGAAAAAATCCAAGACCTAATGGATTCATAAGCAAATTCTATAAATTTAAAGAACATTTAACATTAAAGAACAATTCATTCTCACATTAAATGAACTGTTTGAAAAATAGACAAAGGAATCCTACCAAATACCTTTCATAATACAAATATGGTCTTGGTATCTAAACCAGTGAGAATGAAAGAGAAGGGAAACTTAGACAAACTTCTCTAGTAAATATTGCTGCAAGAATTTTAAGTAAATATTAGGGAGGAAATTATAGCAAATATCACAAAGATTATACACTGTGATCAGACAGGATTTATACTAGAAATGCAGGGCTGATTCAATATTGGGGAAATTGTAATCATAATCAACCATATCAATAACAAAAACAATAAAAAACACATGATTATTTTGTTAGATGCAGAAAACATTTTTGACAAAATGCAATACTCATTCTTGTTAAAAAAAAAAAACACTAGAAAGCACAAGAATAAAGTAACTAACTAAAACCAAAAGCAAGCATCTGTGAATGGAATAAGCTAGAAGCCTTTCCAGTAAAATCAGAGGTCAAGGAAAAATGTCTACTATAACCATCATTATTCAATATTGTGCTAAAAATGCAATAAGACGAGAAAAAGAAAACAATAAGTCTACGCAATGAGGAAACAAAATTATCACCTCAAACACATGGATGATGAGGGAAACTGGGTGGGGCAGTGCCAGGCATGGCGGCAGGAAGACCCAAGTTAAAAGCCAGCCTCTGCCACTAGCAGTGTAACCCTGGGCAAGTCACTTAACCCTGTTTGCCTCAGTTTTCTTACATTTAAAGTGAACTGGAGAAGGAAATGGCAAACCACACTAGCATCTTTGTCAGAAAACCTCAAATGAGGTCACGAAGAGTGGGACATGACTGAAACAACTGATAAAAAGGGCAGTTTATCTAAAGAACCTTAGAGAGTCAACAAAAACAACTGACTAAAACAACACCTTCACCAAAATTGTAGGATATAAATTAAACCCACATAAATCATCAACATTTCTGGGTATAACAGGAAGAGATAGAAACTCCATTTAAAATAACTATAGTCTACCTGCCAAGACACACACAGGAACTACATGAACACAATTATGAAACACTCTTTACATAACTAAAGACATCTAAATAATTGGAGAAATATTAACTGCTCATGAGTAAGCTGAATCAATACAATAAAAATGACAATAGTACCTAATTTAATTTGCTTATTCAATGCCACTACCAAAGAATTACTTTGTAGAACTAGAAAAATAATAACAAAATTCATCTAGAGGAACAAAAGATGAAGAGTACTGTTGTAAGATAAATTAATAAGATGTTTAAAGATTAGTTAGCTGGGAGGCTTAGCAAGCAGGGCTGGAGAATTCTAAATGGAATGGGGAAGCAGGAAGTTGTGCTTCTCTCTCTGAGATGAACTCCATGGTGGCTGGGGACAAGTTGTAACTGACCCCCTGGGAGACCTCAGAGGAAGTGGAGTTTGTATCCTGAAATCTTGATATCCAGAAGGAGGAAAGTCATCTGCCTGTGGGTGGTTAGGTTGAGACTATAATATCTAACCTGGGTTGCTGGTCAGCTCAGGTTGGTTTAGCTCCCTGACTTATCCAACTGAAGGAGTACTGGCTGAAGACCTGGGAAAGCTGCACCATTGCTGCATTTTGACGGGACTTAGCAGTGAGGATCCCACTTTCATTTCTGATCTCCATTGTGCCCTGCCTTGCTATAGTTTTTAGCTTAGTGTAGATAAGTTCATTCTCTAACCCTGAGGCTTGCCCATAGACTGGTAGACTAGAACCTCCTTTCCCCTTCTTTCAGTCTATAGTTCATTGAATTAAACCCTGTTTACAAAACCTATTGTCAGTCTACTCACTTGTTAGTCTCACAGACTCCCTGGCTAGTTGGATCAGTGTGACAGTTAAGGCCCAACAGTCACTCCTATCAACTGCCATTCCCCAAACTGCCAAACCCAATTTCCCCAACTTGTTTGGTCCCAGTCTGTTGTCCATTCCTGTCTCTTACTTACTCTTCCTTAGAACCCAGATAATATTTAATTTAACCTCCAATTTTTCCCCTTAAGAGTATCCAGGGAATGAATTTAAAAAAAAAAAAAAAGGAGAAAAGGGAGCCTAGCAGTACCAGATTTCAAAATATACCAGAAAACTGTAATCATCAAAACAAATTGATACCGGGTGAGGGAAATGGGGATTTCCATTTGCGACATCTAGGACCAAATTCTGTTGAGTCACACCTTTTCTGCCCTCCAGACCTCAACCTTGATCCCTCAGGACAACAAGAAAGAGCCCTGTAGTCAAAACTGGTCAGAGAGGTTGAAACCTAGCAGAAATCCAGTTTAGCTAGTTTTGTATAAGAGCTCGGCTCTGTTTCATGACCAAGGGGTAGAGAAAGACTGCAAGGAAAGATGACTAAGAGCCAGGGTCTCAATGGGAAAGGTAATCAAGGATGGGGGCTAACATGAGTTAGTTAGCTTCTTTGGATAGAGTGTAACCTCTAGATTTCTCAGCCGATGAGGAGACAGAGGAAGGCTTCCCCAGCTAGGCTTAGGAAATATATCCTGTTGCACGTGCCCTCAAGGTGTGCCTGCTACCAAATTCCTGTTGGGCACCCACTCTTGCATGGATGTTAATAAAGGGCTTTTCTACTTCACAATTGAATAAGAATTTTCTTTACAGGCAAGATTGTGTTTCTTACACTAGGTAAGAAACAGAGAGGGGGCAGCTGGGTGGCTCAGTGGATTGAGAGCCAGGCCTGGAGACAGGAGGTTCTAGGTTCAAATCTGGCCTTAGACACTTCCCAGCTGTGTGACCTTGGGCAAATCACTTAACCCCCATTGTCTAGCCCTTACCACTCTTCTGCCTTGGAGTCAATACTGTGTATTGACTCCAAGAAAGAAGGTAAGGGTTAAGAAAAGAAAAGAAAAGAAAAGAAAAGAAAAGAAAAGAAAAGAAAAGAAAAGAAAAGAAACAGAGAGAATGACTAGTAGAATAAATTAGGTATACAATATACAGAAGTAAATATATACACTACCTTAATTTTTGATAACTCCAAAGGTCCCAGATATTGGGGCAAAAACTCATTATCTGACAAAAAAAAACCTACTGGGAAAACTGGAAAGTAGTCTGACAGAAACTAGGCATAAAGTAATATCACACACCTTATGTCAAGATAAGTTCAAAATGGGTGCATAATTTAGATAGATAGGACGATAACATAAGCAAATTAGTGGAGCATGAAAGGACATACTTGTCAGATCAAAAGATAGGGAAGAGTTCATGACCAGACCCAAAATAGAGAGGTTAATGGGAGGTAAAATGGATAATTTCAATTACATGAAATTGAAAAGCTTTTACACAAATAAAGCCCATACAGCTAAATTTAAAAGAAAAGGAGAAAACTAAGAAAAAGATCTTTGTTAGGAAGTTTCTCAGATAAAGGTCTCATTTCTCAAATACATAGGGAACTGAGTCAAATGATAAGAATATGAGATATTCTCTAATTGATAAGTGGTCTAAAGATATGAAAAGGCAGTTTTCAGAAGATTAAATCAAAGTATAAATAATCATATGAAAAATGCTCCAAATATCTAATAACTAGAGAAATGAAAATTAGAACAACTCTGAGGTATCACCTCACATTCATCATATTGGCTAAGATGACAAAAAAGAAAAACAACAAATATCAGAGAAGTCATGAAAAAGCAAGTATACTTATGCACTGTTGGTGGAAATCAGATCTAGTCCAAACATTCTGGAAAACAATTCACAACTGTACCCCAAAGGCTATTAAACTGTATATACTAACATCGCTAGGCCTATACTCCAAGAAGAACTAGGAAAGAAGAAAAGGACCAATATATACAGAATATTTATAGCTGTTCTTTTGGTAAATAATGTGGCAAAGAATTGGAAACTGAAGGGTTGCCCATTAATTGGAGAACGGCTGAACAAATTATGGTATATGAATGTAATGGAATGCTATTGTTTTGTAAGAAATGATAAAGGAAATGGCTTTAGAAAAACCTGGTATGATTTATATGAACTGATGTCAAGTGAAATGAACAGAACTTATTAAATTAAAAAGCTTTTGTGCAAACAAAACCAATATAACAAAATTAGAAGGGAAAAAACAAACTGGGGGAAAATTTTATAATAAATTTCTTTGATAAAGGTCTAATTTCTCAAATTTATAAAGAACTAAGTCAAATTTATAAAAAAATAAGTCATTCCCCAATTGACAAGTGGTCAAAGGATATGAACAAGTAATTTTTCAGCCATAGAAATCAAAGCCATTAATAATCGTATGAAAAAATGTTCTAAATCATTCTTGATTGGAAAAACTCATATTAAAACAACACTGAGGTACCACCTCATAACTATCATATTAGTCAATATGGCAGTAAAGGAAAATGGTTAATGTTAGAAGGGTGTGGTAAAATTGGGACACTAATGCATTGTTGGTGGAGTTGTGAACTAATCCAACCATTCAGTTGGACAATTTGGAACTATGCTCAAAAGGCTATAAAAATATGTATACCCTTTGATCCTGCAATAGTGCTACAGGGTCTGTATCCCAAAGAGATAATAAAAAAGAGGAAAGGACCTACTTGTACAAAGATAATAATAATATTGTAATATAATCTACTATGAAAAACTTAACTACTCTGCCTAATAAAATGAGCCATGCCAATTCCAAAGGACTCATGATGAAAAATGCTATCCACCTCCAGAGAGAAAAGGGATGAACTCTGAGTACAGTTTGAAGTATATTTTTTCACTTTTTCTTGCTTTTTTTCCTTTTCATAACATGATTAATATAAAAATATGTTTTGCATGACTCCATATGTAAATGGGTATTATCTTTCTTACCTCTTAGTAGGTGAGGGAGAACACAGGGAGGGAGAGAATTTTGAACTGAAGATGATTTTTTTTACGTGTAAAAATTACACCAATGGGTACCTTAGTGGCTCAGTGGATAGAGAGCTAGGCCTTGAGATATGGAAATAGAAGGTCCTGAGTTCAAATGTGACCTCAGCCACTTCCTACAATGTGACCCTGGATAAATCATTTAACAGTATCAATTCTAAGACAAAAGGTAAGGGTTTTTAAAAAATTACACCACATAAATGTTTTAGTGTCTTAAAGTGTTAATTTTTTTAAAAGGAAGGCAGAAACTCATCAACACAACAACCCACTACAATTCTAAAGGACTCGTGATGAAATAGGCTATCTACCTTCAGATATAGGACCAGTGGACTCAGAGTACAGAATGAAGTTTATTTTTTCTCTTTCTCTTTCTCTTTTTTGTTTTGTTTTGTTTTTAAAAACATAGCTAATTTGGAAATTTATTTTGTATGATCAAATATATTTGTAATAGATTTTGTTTTCTTGCTTTTGAATTGGGTGGAAAATGAGATAAGGGGAGAGAGAGAATTTGGAACTGAAAATTTGTTTTAAAACTTTCTCCATTTACATAAAAAAGTAATTTTTAAACATTCATTTTTTTAAATTTTTGAGTTCCAAATTCTCTCCTTTTGCACCTTCCTTCCTGCCCCAATTCCTGAGACAGCAAGCAATGTAATAAAAATTTTACACGTACAATCATGTAAAACATTTTTCCATATTAGTCATTTTTGGAAGAGATCTCAAAAGAAAAAAAAAGTAGAAAGAAAGTAAAATATAGTATGTTTCAATATGCATTCAGACTCTTTCTTTCTCAGAGGGCAGATGGCATTGAAAAGAAATTCTGAATCTCCATGCTTTAGGAAAAAAAAAGAATGGAAGCACTTTGAGAGCACGGATGTTCCATATTTTTGTCTTTTTATCTTCATTGCTTAAGTAAGAAATAAAATTAATATAGAGTAATAAAATTAAAAATATCATGGTTTCAAAGGATTTTTTGAAAGCCATTTAGAAAAAAATGAAGCCATGTGCCTGTTGAGTTATTTTAAAGGGACCCACCATTTACCTGCTCCTCCCATCCTCCTGCTGCTCCACGATCACCAAAAAAAAAGGGGAAGTACCAATCCAGTCTTTATACTTTTCTCTATGTTACTATACTTCCTGTATATGTGATTATGCAAGAGGAATGTAGTTTGAAAGAGATCTAAATGTCCACAGGAAGTTTAGACCAGGGACCTCAAAATTAGTTCAAGGACTCCAAAATTTCCAATATCACACTTAGTACAGTATCTGGCACATTGTAGATGCTTAATTATATTCATTGAATAAATGAGTGATTAAATATTGAGAATTAATAAGCCTTTGGGACTGATCTAGGAAATCAATCTTCATGCACTGAGTTCCTAACAAGCAACTTATAAATGAAAATTTTTAGCACAATCCTCTGAGAAATTGAGGATTGACTCTATAGATGAGATGTAAAGCCAAAAGAGAGTTCTGAAGTCTCTATAAATATAGACATGGCCAATTTAAATCCCAATGGCCATATAGGATTCTGGAGAGCTTGAGCTTTCTGAAAAGCTATTTGCCAAGCTGGCTTACATGGTAGAAAGACAAATATAGGCACAAGGTCACCAAGCAAATCACAACCGCTTGTTGGGGAAAAAAACCCTTTGAGAAATGTTTGGGAGGTTTTATGGAGCATGGGGGGCAGTGTTCACAGCTTATATGCCATCCATTCCTTTTCCAGCTGGTTCTGTTTTCCTGATGACTTCTTTACCTTTACATTCCTTTAGGGGAAGAGGAGAAACTCTTACTCTCACACACTCTTCAGTCCAGGGATGTGGTCTCCTTGCTTTTTCTCAGATAAGATTCTCCATCTCCAGACCCAGATCATTTTCCCTGGGGGTCTCCTATCTCTGGTATTCCCTTTCTTCTCATCTGTTTCCTGGTTTCCTTCAAGTCTCAGTTAAAATCTCACCTTTTAAAAGCCTTTCCTGCTTCTTCTTAATATCAATTTCTTCCCTCTATTTATTATCTCCAATCAATCTTGTTTTTATATAGTTGTACTGTTGTTGTGTTTTCTCCCCCATTAGATGGTAAGCTCCCTGAGAGTATGAATTATCTTTTGCCTTTCTTTATATTCCCAGGACTGCTCACAGTGTCTGATACCTGGTGGATGCTTAACAAATGCTTATTGTCTAAGTAACTAATGAGATTGGAATCCTAGGGCTGGAAAGGGAAGTTGGAAGGAAGCCATTAAGTTGATCTCTGCCTCTGTTAGGTGGCATTTGAAATACTTGAGAAAGATCCTATTATTAAAGAACTCTATGGAGGAGCTCCCAGACCCCTAATTGGAGATAGCATGGAAGAGGGAGAAGAGGATCAGCCTAGGAAACAGTTGACCTCTGATCTGGTTTTGGCTCTACAACTAATTTACTATATGACATTAAGCAAATTATTTTCCTCCAAGGCTAAAAATAAATATATGATTTAAAATGTTATAGTTTAGGCTTATTAATCACTAATTAAAGGTAAGAATAACCCATTTTTATACAGTTACACAGTTAACAAAGAGATTTCCTTATAATAGCCCTATAAAGCAGGCACAGTGCATTAATTAGGATGGGATGACAGGGACTTTGTTCCAGAGTACAAAACTATAGAATTGTGGTGGTGAATCTATGGCACTCATGCCAGAAGGGGCACTCAGAGAACTCTGTGGGCATGTATAATGTCACCCCAGCACAAAGTTCACCAAAGTTCTTTACTAGAAAGCCAGAGGGATGTGGGCCGGGCTGCTCCTTTCCTCCCTCTCCATGCACAGTTAAGGACATTTCTCACATCACCCGTCTTTCTAAAACGGTGATTCCCAAAGTGGGCACTACCACCCCCTGGTGGGTGCTGCAGCAATCCAGGGAGGTGGTGATGGCCACAGGTGCATTTATCTTTCCTATTAATTGC
The DNA here is from genome assembly GCF_016433145.1 of Gracilinanus agilis. NCBI lineage: Eukaryota > Metazoa > Chordata > Mammalia > Didelphimorphia > Didelphidae > Gracilinanus > Gracilinanus agilis. The sequence continues at coordinate 344,693,831 of NC_058132.1, read as the reverse complement.
TATTAAAATTTTAAAAATAATAATTTCCAGGGGGCTAAGTAATATTTTTTCTGGAAAAGGGGCGGTAGGCCAAAAAAGTTTGGGAACCACTGCTCTGAAAGGTTCACCATCACTGCTATAGACTGTTAAGAATACTTATACTATTTCAACCACTAGAAGCAACTGAGCTTAAGACATATTTATCTAAAATATAGAAAGAATTTTGTTAAATCTATAAGAGTAAAATCCATCCCCTAATTGACCAAAAGATATGAACAGATAGTTTTGGATGAAGAAATCAAAACCATATTCTAGGAATGCCCTATTATAGTAATGTTCTAAGGCATTACTGATTAAAGAAATGCAGATCAAAACAATTCTGAGATATCATCTCACACCTATCAGATTGGCTAAAATGGTAAAAGGGCAAAATGACAAATGTTGGAGGAATGTTGAAAAATTGGGGCACTAATACACTGTTGAGGCAACTATGAGGTGATCCAACCATTTTGGAATTATGCTTAGAGAATAAAACTGTGTATATTCTTAGATCCAGCAATACTACTATTGGGTCTGTTTCCCAAGGAGGTTAAGAGAAAAAGGAAAAGAACTTGTATGTTCCAAAATATTTATAGCAGCTCTCTTTGTAATGACAAAGAACTGGAAATTGAGGTGATTCTCATCAATTGGGAAATGACTGAACAAGTTGTGATATATAATTATGATGGAATATTACTGTGCCATAAGAAATGATGTGCAGGTTAATTAAAAAAACAATTTGGAAAGATCTACATGAAATTATGAAGACAAAAATAAGTAGAACTAAGAGAACATTATATGCAGCTACAGAATTAATATTTGAAGAATAATTTGTCAATGCCCACCTCCAGAGAAAGAATTTATAAACAGAAACACAAAAGGCATAATTTACATTTTTTTTGGGTCAAGTGATGCCTTCTGTAATGCGGAGAGGGGAGGAAGGAGTGATATACCTATGAATTTTAATGTTATCTACACACAAATTTTTTTAAAAAGACAGTTATCCAGAATAGTTCGTTAAAGTGGAAAACTATAATTTCAATGGAAATAGAAAGGTAATATAGGGAAGTTAGATGGCACAGTAGATAGAATGACAGATCTGGCGTCAGAAAGTTTCAGATTCCTGAGTTCAAATCTAGCCTCAGACACTTACCAGCTGTGTTAACCTAAACAAATTACTTAAATCTGTTTGCCTCAGCTTCCTCATATGTAAAATGAGCTGGAGAAGGAAGTGGCCCAGAAAGCCCCAAATAGGGGCACATAGAGACGAACATGGCAAAAAATAACTGAACAACAGCCAGATTGCTAATAAAATGGACCCATCCTCCCTCTGTCTTCCCTGCAGGGAGTTATGTGTTTTGGGTCTTCCTACCTACCCCCAAGTGAATTTGTCTTCTTAAAGTTAGATTGAGGGATCGTTTTGCGTTTGTGGTCCTCAAGTACACTTAGTAAAGCTTTCCCTGGGAACCAAAATTGTTAGTTATGACCCTGAGAAGGTAGTACAAAATATCTGTATCCATATTTTAATGATTAGAGCTCAGAGAATCTATGTGATTTGCCTGTGATCATACAATAAATGGCAGATTGCTAGTAAGAACTTGAACTCAAGACTTAAGACTCCAAGTTTAATATTCTTCCTACACTACCATAAACACTTCTCACTGTCTTCTATATTTAATCTTTCAAATGTTGTTGACTTGATTTTTTTCTCTCTAGATCAGTGGTTCTCAAATATTTTTGTTCTTGGGACCCCTTTACACTTTTAAAAGCACGGAGGCTGCACCAAAGAGCTTTTGCTTATGTGGGGTAATATCTATTGATGCTGATTGTATTAGAGGTTTAAAAACCTTAGTATTATTATGGAAATAGTTTTAAACTTATAGACTCCTTGAACGAGTCTTGGGGACCCAAGGCTTGTGCAGACCACACTTTGAGAACTGCTGCTCTAGGCAAAGCACTAATCATCTCCTCCCTGTTTACTCTTTCTGTCACCCATTACATGAATCCACTGCCTCTCAACTAGATATTCAGGCACACAGTAAAATTAAACATTTTCAGGCATATAGGAATACCTTGGGGACCAAAACTCTAGGAAGGAATGCTTTGTTGGTTTCAAAATTGGCTGATAGCTAAATTAAGAAAGGACTCATTTCAGTAAGGAAGATGTAGAAAATATGAGTGGTGCTGAAAAGGAAAGCAACAAATGCTGCTATTCAAAATGATGTTGATCCTTGGCTAAATTAGATCTATTTCTGCTGGTTTCATCCTCTATTACCTAAAGAATGACATTGTTGCTGCTGCTACTGCTGCAGGATCCAGACATCCGCCTGTCTGCCTTTTGCATTCTAATCTGGCTTGGCCCCTTAGAATTCTAGAAGTGAGATAGTCTAAGAATGTGGGTGGAGATCAGGGCTGGCCATGTCAGGAAGAGCTTGGTCATGAGGAGAAATATTTTTGAGGACTGCTCATTTCCCACAGCTAGGTGGCCCATTGGGCAGACTGCCTGGCTTGTAGTTAGGGAGACCTGAATTCAAATCTGACCTCAGACACTTACTTACTAGATGTGTGTCCCTGGGCAAGTTACTTAATCCTGCTTGCCTCCGTTTCCCCATCGGTAAAATGAGCTAGAGAAGGAAAAGGCAAACCATTCTAGGATTTTTTCTAAGAAAATCCCCCAAATGGGTTATCAAGAATCAGACATGACTGAAAAAAATGACTGAACAACATATGAGGCTTTAAGGTTTGCAGAATACGCAAATCAGGGGAATTGAGAGAGAATAGGAGAGGGATAGAGGATGACTTGGTAGCACAGCAGATAGAGTGCCAGCCCTAGAGACAAGAGGTACAGAATTTAAATCTGGCCTCAGGCACTAACTGTGAGACCCTGGGCAAGTCACCTAACACTGTTTGCCTCAGTTTCCTCATCTGCACAATGAGCTAGAGAAGGAAATGGCAAACCACTCCAGTATCTTTGCCAAGAAAGTTCCAAACAGGATCACAAAGAGTCTGACACAACTGAATAATATCTCCCACAATAATCCTTTTCCTCCAGTGTAGTTGATTGTAGGTCCATAAGCTGCAGAACTCAAGGAGACCTTCAAAAGTCACTTATTTTTACTGTCTAAATTTACACATAAGGAAACTGAGGCTTAGTGTGTTGAAGTGATTTCCTCAGGGTCAGAATGTGAGTAATTAGAAAATGTAGCATTCAGGCCCAGGTCTTCTGTTATTCAAAATCAGCCTCTGTTAGAATGTTAGAGTTAAAGGGAATTTAAGACATTTAGACCAGAGGTTCTTAACCTTTTTTGTGTTGTGGAATCCTATGGCAATCTGATGAAACCTATTCATGACTTCTTCTTAGAATATGTTTAAATGCATGCAGCAAAACATAAATGACTATAAGGGAAACCAATTATATTGAAATAGCTCTCAAATGACTTTTTTTAAGTTCATAGACCTTGAGCACCAGACCTAGAGATGGGAGGTCCTGGATTCAAATTTGACCTCAGACACATCCTAGTAACATGACGAAGCACCTAATCCCCATTGTCTAGCCCTTACTGTTCTTCTGGCTTGGAATTAATATTTTTTTTTAACATTTATTAATATTCATTTTTAACATGGTTACATGATTCATGCTCCTCCTTTCCCCTTCAACCTCCCCCCCCCGCACCCCCCCACCCATGGCCGATGCGCATTTACACTAGTTTTGTCATGTGTCCTTGATCAAGACCAATTTCCAAATTGTTGGTAGTTGCATTGGTGTGGTAGTTTCGAGTCCACACCCCCAATCATGTCCACCCCAACCCATGCGTTCAAGCAGTTGTTTTTCTTATATGTTTCCTCTCCTGCAGTCCTTCCTCTGAATGTGGGTAGCTTTCTTTACCATAAATCCCTCAGAATTGTCCTGGGTTATTGTATTGCTGCTGGTACAGAGGTCCATTACATTCGATTTTACCACAGAATGTCAGTCTCTGTGTACAATGTTCTTCTGGCTCTGCTCCTTTCGCTCTGCATCAGTTCCCGGAGGTCTCTCCAGTTCGCCTGGAACTTCTCCAGTTTATTATTCCTTTTAGCACAATAGTATTCCATCACCCGCATATACCACAGTTTGTTCAGCAATTCCCCAATTGAAGGACGTACCCTCCTTTTCCAATTTGTTGCCACCACAAAAAGCGCAGTTATGAATATTTTCGTACAAGTCTGTTTATCTATGATCTCTTTGGGGTACAAACCCAGCAATGGTATGGCTGGATCAAAGGGAAGGCATTCTTTTATAGCCCTTTGAACATGATTCCAAATTGCCAGCCAGAATGGCTGGATCAGTTCACAGCTCCACCAGCAATGCATTAATGTCCCAATTTTTTTTTTTCCCCTCCAGCATTCATTACTCTCCCCTTCTTTCATTTTAGCCAATCTGCTAGGTGTGAGGTGATACCTCAGAGTTGTTTTGATTTGCATTTCTCTAATTATTAGAGATTTGGAACACTTTCTCATGTGCTTATTGATACTTTTGATTTCTTTACCTGAAAATTGCCTATTCATGTCTCTTGCCCATTTATCAATTGGGGAATGGGTTGGTGTTTTATACAATTGCTTTAACTCCTTGTATATTTGAGTGATTAGACCCCTGTCAGAGTTTTTCGTTATAAAGATTTTTTCCCAATTTGTTGTTTCCCTTCTGATTTTGACTACATTGTTTTTGTTTGTACAGAAACTTTTTAGTTTAATATAATCAAAACCATTTAATT
>NC_058132.1:344632730-344684063 GCF_016433145.1 Gracilinanus agilis | reverse complement strand
ATCCTTTCGATGTCTATATTGCCCTCTTGTTGTAGGACTTCAGGGCAATTTTGCTGAATAATTTCTTTTAGTACGGAGTCCAGGTTTCTATTAATTTCTGGTTTTTCTGGAAGGCCAATTATTCTCAAATTGTCTCTTCTAGACCGGTTTTCTTGGTCTGTCACTCTCTCATTGAGATATTTCATGTTTCCTTCTATTTTTTCAGTCTTTTGACTTTGTTTTATTTGTTCTTGTTGTCTTGAGAGATCATTAGCTTCCAGTTGCTCAATTCTAGCCTTTAGGGATTGATTTTCGGCCCTAATCTTCTGGTTTTCGGCCATAATCTTCTGGTATTCGACCATAATCTTCTGGTATTCCTTTTCAATCTGGTCATTTCTGGTGTTCAATTTGCTTATCAGTTCATTTGGTTTCTGAGCCTCACTTTCCAGTTGCAAGATTCTACCTTTTAAACTGTTATTTTCTTGCCAGATCTCTTCCATTTTCCTCAAAATCTCAGTTTTGAACTCTTCCATAGCTTGTGAGGAGTTTTCCTTATTTGAGGAGGGTCTGGATGCTTGTTTGTTCTCCTCCTCTGTTTGCTCGGTTGTCTGGCTTTTCTCTGTGTAAAAGCTGTCGAGTGTTAAAGACTTCTTTTTCTTGTTATTATTATTCTTTCTCCTCTGAACTTCCTGTGACTGAGTAGCCATCATTAGCCCAGCAGCTTCTCAGATTTATCCTCGCGCTCAGTGTCTGTTCCTGGTCTATTGGTTCCTGCGGTCTGAGTTCTGGTTTTTTCCAAGGTCAAGCCCCCTGGTGGACCCCCTTGCTTGATCCTCTGCAGGAGGTTCCTTTACAAGTCTCAGGGCGCTGCTTCCACAGTCGTATACCCGTCTGCACTGGTTCCCCACTCAGGTTTTCAGAGCTTTAGTTCCTGGCTGTGTCTGTCGCCACCCACGCCTGCGCCCAGCGTCCACTCTCTGCTCCCGCGCTCAGATTTCGCGTGCGTTTTTTGACTTAATGGGGTCCTAAGTCTTGCTGCTCTCAGGAACAGGTCCCGGAGCTGCTGATGACTTGATGGGTGCCCCAAACTTGCTCTATTTCTTTTTAGCTGGGTTCCGAGCTATAGATGAGTGTGGAGGGGGTGGGGGTGGGGCGGTTGCTCAGCCCGCGATTAAGTGAGAGCCCTTTATAGCCTGGAAATGTCTGGATTCCACGTACCTTCCACGCTGTGCCCTGTTGTGGGGTTCCTCCGTTCGTCTGGACTTGTTTTTATGTCCCCTTGAGGAGTTTTGTGTGTTTCGGTCAGGAGAGGTTAAGAGCTGCTTCTTACTCTGCCGCCATCTTAACCCGGAAGCCTGGAATTAATATTTTGTATTGATTCTAAGAAAGAAGGTAAAGATTTTTTTTTAAGTTCCTAGACTCTAAGAGCCTCTGAAAGTCCAACCTTCTCCCCTCCCATTTTATAGATGAGGAAACTGAAACATAGCCATATTCTTTAATTATTTAAAAAAATATAGCAAAAACATTACAGTATATTATAAACATACCCCACAGTAAAGGTAACTTAATAACTTGCTTATAATGTTATTTACCCCTTCAATAACACTTTGCATAATCTACAGAACAAAATGAAATGGGTTATATGAGGGCATAAGGGGTTTCCAACAACTGGAGGTCTTCAAGTGGAAACCAGATGACTGCTTTTTAGGCATGCTAAGGTAAGCATTGAAGTACAAGTCCCCTGAGGTTTTTTCTGACTCAGATTCTGCAAATGACTGGGGCTTTGATAGGGGCACATATGCACCTATTTCTTTGTTCTTCACTAAAGAATAGAAGTGATTTGCCACAGCTGGTTTGTGGTAGATTTGAGTACATTGATAGGACTCTCCCTAGAAAGGCACAGAGACAATAGTAAAGCTAGATGGCGAGAGAAATACGTCTAGAATCATAGACCCTTAGAATTGGAAAGGACTTTTGTCTCTTTTGTTTGCATCCCAAAACAGACGCTGAAAAACCTATAAAGACACAGGAATAGAAAAATAAGACATGAAGACAGAGATATGTACGCGTAGCAAGACAAACCAAAAAAGAGATAGAGAGGGAAACATGGAGAAACCCGGAGGCTGGAAAAAATGAAATTAAATCAGAGCATCCTAGAGCCTGAGGCACTTTTGTGAAATATGTATTACCATTCTTCCTCCACCCCTTGATAATTTTTCATGAAGATATATGGCCCATTGGTAAACTGCGTCCAATGCCCCTATTTATCCCAGAAGTGGACAGGCTAGAGGAATCTCAAATGAAAGCAACAAAGGTGTTTTGTTCTCTTAATCTTTCTTAGGCTAATCTGAAATTTAGTCATGATATACTGCCTGAGCTCCCCCTGCTGATGAATTCCTAGTATTTCATTGCTCTTGCCCTACATGGATTATAATCAAAGAATAGTCTATGGAGATAATAGTATTATACTTATAGATGGATAAGATCAGCCAAGTTGCTCGTCTAAGATCACACCAGAAGTACAGAAGGAGAATTTGAACTGAGATCCTCCAATCTCAAGTCTTATGTTCTTTCCACCACAATGTCTTGCATCCCATTTGTGGATTATCCAGAAACCGAGTTATTATAGTTTCCAATTATCTAATATATAATGGGAATTCCTTTTAAAATGATGCTTTTTCTTCTCTTCTCTTTTTTCTCATCCAAGTTGGGGGAGAGATAGAGGCAAAGGAATGTTTCCCCTATGCAGGGAGGGCTGAGTGGTTGGGCTTGACCTTAGTAAATTTCTTTCCTAAATTTCCAGTTTGCCTCCTCTTTATTCCCCAGGAGGAACTCTATTCGCAGTGACCTATTTGCTTTTCCTTACAAACAACCCTTAATTTTCTGACTGGGTCTTTGCCCTGACTGTTCCCCATGCCCAGCATGCTCCTTATCTCTGCCTCCTACCTTCCCTAGCTTCCTTTAAGACTCAGCTCAAATCCCAAATTCTGCAGGAGTCCTTTGCTGGTGCCCCAGATGCTAAAATCTTCCTCTGTCATGGAATAACTTTCTGTTTATTCTGTAGGCACACAAGTCTTGGCATGTTGTCATCTTCATTAGGATGTGAACTCCTTGAAGGAATGGGTTATTTTTACCTTTCCTTAACTTAACACACTGCTTTTTGTTGTTATTGAGTTGTTTGACTCTTCATGACCCCTTCTGTGGTTTTCTTGGCAAAGAATGATTTGCCATTTCCTTCTCCAGCTCATTTTACAGATGAGGAAACTGAGACACACAGGTTTATGTGACTTGCCCAGGATCACAGAACTAGTTAGTATCTGAGGCCAGATTTGAAGATAAGCCTTTCTGACCCCAGGCCTGGCTCTCCATCTGCTATGCCATCTAGCTGCTCTAGCTGCTTGGTACATAAAAATGCTTCATAAATGCTTAATGATGAACAGACTTGTCCTCTTTCCGGCTAACATCTTTTTTTGACAATTTTACTGATTGTAGTACCTAAAGCTAATCATATAAAGGGAATTAAGAACTGATTAATCTGTGGAAAAGATGATTTAACTAATCATAGATTTAGAGCCAGAAAAGATGGGCAGACTGGAGCTCTGGAAAAATTATTGCATTGAATTTCCCATATTTGGGTGTGAGTCCTGACTCTGCCACTTGTTCCCTGTGTGACCTTGGGCAAACCACTAAACTCCTTTAGTCCTCCTTTTTTTACTGATAAAATGAGGGAGATGGACTAGGGCTTCTATGGATCCCTTTACCTCAAAAATCTGTCAAAGTGCTCAAGCATAAAGGGACAGTAGATGCCACCTAATTCAATCCACGCCTGAAGGAAAACCCTCTATAATATACTGGACAGTAGACATCATGGTCTTTACTTAAAGACCTCTCTCGAGGAAGACCCCATTTCCTATGATCCTGTAAACAAAGTTGCTTATATTTTTAGTCATGTTTGCAACTTGGTTAAATGTCTGCTGGGGAAGATATTTAAATTACTGCTTAACATTTTTTTTTTGTAGGGTGACTATTTATGAATCTAAATGATTCAGGCTTTCTGTATCCTTCATGGCCATGATGATGACCTGGCATTCTTTAAGTATAATTTAGGAGTACATTAACTTCACAGGAGAAGATGGAACCGTTTTTTTGTTTGTTTTTACATGTAAGGGAAATGAGGTCAAGAAAGGTAAAATTATTTGATTAAGAATAGAGATGTAAGTAGAGTGGGGGTGATTGGGGCTTTGTCCTAGAGCAGTGAATTGGGGCCAGCATGCTTCCAGCTGGCTGCCACTGCCATGGCTCTCAGGCCTTTGATGACCTATGCAATATAGTGCAGCCTTGCTTCCCTTCCTGGGCCCAGGCTGTCACCCCCAGGTCCTGTCATCAGCACTCTCTGGGGGACAAATCACCCTTGCTTCCTGGCATAACTACTTCATGTTGGGCTTTTCTACTGTTTTCTTGCCCTTCTCAAATTGTCTTCTGTGCTCCCTTGACCCCCTCATTATCTCTTGACTTCTAATCCTGTGTTTTTTCTACTATATTTTACTCCTCCCCATATCTCACCTCCTTTCTGAATCACTTCTGGTAGTAAACTAAGCGCTTAGCAAAGTCAAGTCCCTAATGGCCACCGTGATTCCTTGGTGTCTGGAGAGAGATAAAGAGCTTCTTTAAGTGCCCAGTTTACTGTGAGAAGGACTTATGGGAATGGATATATACTTCTTCCTGCTTAATAGCCAATTGTTAAATAGGAGCTGAGATTCATTAACAGAAATTCATTGACTGTCAGAGCCAGGAGTCACCTTAGAGTTTATTTAGGCCAGTGATTCCCAACCTTTTAGACTATGATGTCCTCTTTTTAAACAACAAAAAATGTTTCTAATTGCTCCCCTGAACAAAGGGAATTGCATGATTAGTAATCCATTGATGGTAAAAAAAAAAAAATACATAATGACAAGACAGCAAAAAATGCAATAACTACTCTGAAATTTAGTTAAGCTTTGAAATGAATCTGTCATTTAATAATTCCAGGAATATCAACATATATTTGAAAAAAAATGGTAATATATATACTTGTGAGACATGGCATTTATTTGGTCTCCAGAAGATATATTTATTTATTTTACAGGCTCATGCTACAGATTTGATGTAGCTAAATAGAGATCAAATTGTCAGTGCTTTGTCCTATGAATTCTCAGGCTTTTTAAAAAAAAAAAACAAAAAACCTTACCTTCATCCTAGAATCAATATTATGTATTAGTTCTAAGGCAGAAGAGTAGTAAGGGCTAGGCAATAGGGGTTAAATGACTTGCCCAGGGTTATACAGATAGAAAATGTCTGAGGCCAGATTTTAACCCAGGACCTCCAATCTCCAGACTTTGTGTTCTATCTACTATGCCATCAAATGTCCCTAGATTTTCAGTCTTTATGCAATAAATTCTGAGCCCCTCAGAGCTCAATAATAGCACAGGTCTAATTGAACTCCCTCCTTTTCTTTTTTTTTTTTCTTTTTTCTTTTGAACTCCCTCCTTTTCTAGATAAGGAAACTGAAAACCAGAGAGGTAAATTCTGTTCAGAAGAAAGGTCAAAGGCTGCTTGGTTTCAATTTGGGATTCCTAAATATTGCCTGTCATGATCTTGGATTTTCTTTCCTAATGTGACCACACTCAAGAAACCCTAGGTCTGGGTAGGGAGGAGGTTGCAGAGCAAGAGGAAGAAAGGAAAGGGAGAAAAAAGGAGACAATAGAGGAAGGATAGATGGAGAAGAGAGAGAAGGATGCATGAAATGGCTCTTGTAGGCTTTATCAAAAGTTCATCATAATTGGCTTCTGAGTAATTGGACGTCTTGTTTTAGGGATGATGGAGGATTTCATTGAGTCCCCACTCTGCTACCTAGAAATTAAAAACCCAGACTACCTCTTTACTTTTTTTCAGTTTTATTGATGTACTTTGTTTTTATATCACAAACATTTATAGATTATTCCCACTTAGTGAAAGGTCTCTTGTAAGAAAGTAAAACAGCTAAGTAAAGTTAATAACACAATGATCTCATCTGACAGTTCATGTAACATTGCGTATCTGTGATGTCTCTTCACCTTTCTATTTTTAAAAATGGGCAGAAATCTATTTTCTCTCTCCTCTAACCCTACCTCCTTAAAAAAGAAAGTAAAGGGAGAAAAAAAGGAAATTATTGTAACCAATATGTGAAGACAAGCAAAACAAATTTCCCCATTAGTCGCACCCAAAAATATGCAGGTCTTATTCTCATGGCAGCTAGGTGGCACAGTAGACTGAGCATTGGATGCGATGAATATTTCAGATACACCACCAGAGATAACTTGGTACCATTAGCTTCTGACTCTATAGGAAAGATGTTGCAAAGGCAAAATTAACAGACCTTAGCAACAGCTTGGATATGAGGGGTGAGGGATAATGAGGAATCCATGATGATTCCTAGGTTTGGAGTCTGAGGGACTAGGAAGATGGGAGTTGTTTATTTATAGGCCAAAGCATAAAGTATCAACAATGACTTGCATCTAAAAATAATCAGAGGTGCCTTGGCCAGAGAGTTTTGAAAGGAGATTAGGGAGAAGAGAGTAGGGCAGGAAGAACATATATTTGTGTGTGTGTTTGTCTGTGTGCATGCATATGCATATATATTTATATATTGTATATATGTATACTTATATACATATATGTGCACACACAAAAGTTCAGAAAGGTTTCCTCAGGGTTCAAAATCTCTAGTTTCAAGTAGCTTTTCAATAGGACGATCAGCTCTATTGTAGAGATCAATGACAAAAAGGCTCAGAATCTTTATTCAAGACCTACTTTGTAAATAAATCAGCTTGGAAATATTACCAGAAGCCCAACAACCATGCAGTCTAAAGCATATGAATCCCTCTCTTTCTATCTCAACCATGTGTTAGAGCATAATGAATTAAGATTATTCTCAAATGCTAGTGACTTCCCTCCCAGACCAATTTGTGTTTAACTACTTTGTATATATTGGCATTTATTAACTTTGTGTTATATATATTTTTATATGGACTTGTAACCCCTATTAGAATGTAAACTCGTTAAATGTAGGTATTGGCTTTCATTTTTTTTGTATTTATATCCTCAGTGTCTAGCACATTGCCTGGCACACAGTAGATGCATAATAAATACTTATTGATTGATTGAAAGTTAATGAATTTTTAGAGGAACTGTATAAATATAAATAATAGTTGATAATAATAATAAATGAATGAAAATGGTCAACAAAAACTGAAATATATCTAAGCCTATTTCTGTTCCATGCAAATAAATAAGTAAATGGACATTCCCCTTTCTTCTGTTTGCAGAACCTACTTTTCTTGAGATTTGGGTGGGGGGATGGTTTATTTATGAACTCGATCTGTGATTTCTTTGGTATTTTGTTGTTTAGCCATGTCTAATTCTTCATGACCTCACTTTGGGTTTTCTTGGCAAAGATCCTAGAGTGTTTTGCCATTTCTCTAGTTTATTTTACCAAGAGGGAAACTAAGGCTAACAGAGTCAAGTGACTTGCTTAGGATTACACAACCAGTTTCTTAGGACAGATTTGAACTCAGCTCTTCCTGACTTCACTCTATATACTATGCTATCTAATTGCTTTCTTGGTAGAGGGAACTCCCAAAGAGGAAACTTTCTTACCAAAGCATGTCAGCATCTGCTCTTCAATTTAGTCATAAGGAGCTACCAGGGAGAGGAGAGTTTAAGTGATTTCTCTGAGGTCACACAGTTAGGGTGTCATGGGCAGAACTTGAACTCAGGTTATGTTAACCCTGAGACCACTTCTCTTTCCACTCTGTCACACTCTATTGCCATATCTAACCATGTAGAGAGATTTCCAAAAGAGCCTTGGAGGCTAAATTCGTCTAAAAAAACAAGCATACTCAGTTTCCTCGTCTGTAGGGTAAGAGGGTTGGACCGGTGACTTTCCATCTCTTCTAGTTCTATGGTCCTCGATGCCAATGACTAGACAAGATTTGCCTGAAGTCTAAACTGCAGCTCCTTTATGGCAGCAGAGGGCAGACTTAGGTTATAAATGAAAACCTCGTCTAGCTATACATCAGGGCTATGGGGGAGTTTTTGTCTAAGGTTTCCAATGAAAATCTCTACTGCAAGCATTCGCTTCAAGACTAAGCTTGCCTACCACAAGAGATGATAGTCTAGGATTTTTAAAAAGAATCAGTCAACACGCATTTATTAAGCTTGTTTATTTTTTAAATAATATTATTAATATGTGTGCCAGGAACAAACAATAAGTGATCAGGATACAAAGACAAAAAAAAAAAATAATGAAACAATCTGTCCCTCAAGGAATGTATATTGTATCAAAGTACTAAATCTGAGAGCAAAGAAGTTGCAAACTATGTATCAAAACACTGGCTGAGCCAGCTGGCTCTGCTCTACTGTCCTCTGGATGTCTTTTGATGAGAGTTTAAAATATGTGCTCTTCAACGTTTTTTATTTTTCATCGCAGTGATGAATTGGCCTCTCCTTCCCACCAATCACGTTGCTTCTGAGTGAGTTTTGGCTGTATAGTTATGTTTTTGACTTTGTATCTGACACAGCCAAAGGCAACAAAATGTGTTGTGTTTGAATGAGAATTGGAAAAACTGGAGCTATCTTCTTGCTGAAAGAGAGCATTTAATGCCTGCGGATGCTTTGGTTCAAAAAGAACAAAGGGCAAAGGAGCACACTGAGCACAAGGAGGAAGGCAAAAAGGAAGAGAGCTAAAAAGTTGTTTAGCAAGATATTTAACTAGGGTGGGGTATTAGAGCTTCCTCCCAGGGCATAAAAATTAAAATAGTACTGACAACTCTTACCTTCTTCTCAAAGCATACAAACAACTGAATTTAGCAAGAATAATTGGTTAAGACAGGAAGCTGCTCTGATGAGTCCACTTTTCTGTGTCTTCTCTCCACCCTTACCAATGAGCAGCTTTGATATGTCCCAGGATGCCCATCCTTTGTGGCAAATGGTGGTAATGGGGTTCATAGTACAAAGTACATAGCCCCTGCTACATTTCATTCTTTTTTTCTTTCACTTCCTTTTTTCCCAATTATATGTAGAAATAATTTTTTATCAATTGTTTTCTGACCTTTTGCAATTCAAATTCTCCCTGCCTCTTCCCCAGATGGTAAACAATCTGATATAGATATTCCAGTGTTGTCTTGCAATACAAATTGGAATTTATCTTTAAAATCTGATTTGAGGGCACATTTTCATGCTGTTTGACCCATGGTACATTTTAATGAAGCCTCCCTCAGGCATGAAAAAAAATGTTAGTTACATCTCTGAGTTTGGCTAACAAGATTTAGACTAGGGAAGAATAGATTGTGTAGCTGGTGGTAAGTTCAGACTAATAGATCTTGAAAGAATATAATTTTCCTGAGGAGCCTAACAAAAAGATCCTACATGAGCTTAGACTGAATTTGATGGACTGGAGACAGATATACCCTAACAGGTAAAGGGATCCATTAGAAATGTCTGCAGAGCTGATGTCTGTTTCCAGGTTCTGCAACTCCATCTAGTCCAGTGATGATGAACCGTTTAGAGGTTTTAGAGGGGTGGGTGATGTCGGAAATTTTCTCAGGTGCCTGTGGGGGGGAGGGGAGCAGCCCTGCCTTGTATCCCCCTGGATTTCTAGTAATGAACCATGGCGAACTCTGTGCTAGGGTGATGGCACGTGTGCCCACAGAGAGGGCTCTGAGTGCCCCCTCTGACATTCATGCCATAGGTTTGTCACCATGGATCTAGTCTATCAAAGATTATCTGTCTTGTATATGATGTTGTTATTGTTCAGTCATTTTAGTCTCATCCAACTCTGTGTGACCCCATTAGGGGTTTTCTCGGCAAAGTGGTTTACCATTTCTTTCTCCAGTTCATTTTATAGAGGGAGGAAACTGAGGCAAACAGGGTGCAGTGGCTTGCCCAAAGTCACACAGTAAGTGTCTGAGGCTAGTTTTGAATTCAGCTTTTCCTGACACAAGGTTCTGCACTCTATCTACTAGGACTCCTAGCTGTCCTACTGATAAATAGATCATATCAAGTTGGGGCTAGAAACAACTTAAGATGTGATGTAGTACAATACTCTCTCACTTTACATTTGAGGAAAATGTAAATGTAGACAAGGAAAATGAATTCACACAACAAATAGCAGACAAGGCTTGAATTCATGTATCTTGACTCTGGTTCCAGAGCTCTTTTATGACCTGAATTAAAATCTTTTACATAAGAAAAACAGACTGATTTACAGTCATGACTTACTATGTGGAAGGGCATCAGTCATTTGGAGGTGGTAGGTATAGGGCAGGGGTCAGCAACCTTTTTGGCCATGAGAGCCATAAACGCCACATTTTTTAAAATGTAATTTCGTGAGAGCCGTACATTGCTCACAGTGTGCACTCCTGTAACAGCACCTGAAAACAAATTGACTTTATGGCTCCTGCAGAATGAGCCATATCTGGCCCCTCAAAATAGCCAGATATGGCTCAAGAGCCATACATTGCCGACCCCTGGTATAGGGTATAGGGTGGGTGAGAGTAGAAGACAAAGAACCATTCCTTATGCTGTAGCCACAATAATAGCTTGCTTTAATATAGTGATTTAAAATTCCTTTAAAACATTATCTTATTTGATCCTCACAACACTGGGAGGTAGGTGCTATTATTACCCCTACTTTACCGATTAAGAAATCAAGGCTCAAGTTAAATGACTTGTCCAGGGTCACACAACAAGTAAGAGACTGAGGCCACATTTGAACTCAAGTCTTCCCAATCTACTCTGTTACCTTGTTGCCTGCTATCTTCTAGCTACCCACAAAAAGGAGTTCTTGAGGCTATAATTGCTAACAGGATTAAAATGTGTTCATATGCAACTATGTTATAGAACATAAGTTTCCTAGAAAAAATTTAGGAAGTATTTTTGAATGAATGAATAGGAGATGAAGTAGTACACCAACACAAATAATCATAAAGGCAGAGTTAAAAAGTCCGATAATACCAGTTTCCAGCATAAAGTCAGCAGCCCGCCTTGGCCAACAGACCAGAAAGATAGTTTCTAAGATGGACAGATACCATCCAATCCAGGAAATTGTTCCAATTGCCTTTCTTTACTCATTTGATTTGAAATTGGTTTTGTTTCCTAGAACCCCCTATTTATAGCTCATTGAGTTGTTCATGTAGATTAAAACAGCAATAAAATATTATTCATCATAGCAAGATAAGGTCAGAAGATTTAGGGCCAAAAAGGGCATTTTTATACAATCTAACTCCCTCATTTTGTAGATGACGGAAAACTTAGGCCAAGAAAGATCAAGTTACTTACCTGAGGTTACACAGGTAGTACACAGCAGAGTGAGCATCAATTCAATTCTAAAACCTTTTTACTCTGCTAGGTAGGTACTGGAGATACAAAATCAATTAAATATTCAACAAATATTTATTAAGCACTTTCTGTACACTTGGCCTTGTCCTGGATTCTGGGGAAACAAAGACAAAAACATAATGGTACCTCCTCTCAAGGAGCTCACAATCTAGCTTAGTTGGAGGGGGAAGCATGGGGAAATGTGTACAATTACACGTAAATTCAAAAGAGATGAAATATACTTTGGGAAGAAGGCCAAGGCAGCTAGTGGGAATCAGGAAAGGCTTTACACAGATGACAGTAAATATTAAAAAAAAAACTTGTCCCGGCCCTCAAGAAATATATATTCTCTTAGCTTCTCTCCACTGAGTCCATTTAGGTCTTCGAGAAAGTCAAGTCATGGCCTCGGTTCCCTTCAAGTGTTGGTGCTTAGAGAGACTGGAGCCTTTGTTGGTCTCAGCTTCCTGTCCATGGCAAAACCTCAGGCTGCTGACAGTCTCTTCCCTGCCGTCTCTGTCCATCCCCTTCCTCCTCCCCACTGAGACCCAGCTGCCATTAAGCACAGTGCAGATGGGTTTCTAGGCAAGATGTCCTTACCAATTGGAATGCATCATTGGGTGTTCAGTTATGATGATATCCTGGAGGATTCCACACCAATGACTCCACCGTCATCTAATATGTGCAGTAAGGTTCTGTGGAAAAAGCTGGGCAGCCCAGATTGGAAGTACCAAAAGCTTTCCAAGGTTGAGGATGGAGAAACTAGTTTGTCTCCCTCAGCTTCCAGTGACCAAATGAACAAGGTCTCAGTGGTGAAGGCCAAAGCTATGCATGTCATCGTGAATTCTCCAATTACAAAACAGACACGAGAGAGCATCTAATGCTTTGAACAGTAAGCAGGGCTGAGAGATGCAGGGTATAATTCCCATAAAGGCTTCACCACAGAAGAAGCCAAGTACCATCACCTGGCAGAGGCAGTCCATAAATTGAAGTTGCAAAATGGAGAAATAACAAAGAGGATAGACTGACTGTTTCCACCCAGTCCACTCCAAGTAGCACACCCATTCTTCTCCCAGGCAAAACCTGGAGGCTGGTTTGTCTATGGATCTAATAATCCTTTACTGGGCCTAGATATCAGAAGTATGGACTCTGGAAAAGGAGATAGAGACAAACCCTCATTTGAAAAATGGAGCTTCTTTGGACCAAGGACCCTTCAGGAATATGATTCAGGTTTCAGTATCCAGCCCTACAGAGGTGCTTAGAAACCATCACCAGTGGAGCTCATTTGGGCTCAAGCTACTACAATTGCAGAAGACCCAGCAGCCTTCAAGCCACCTAAGTTGGACCTTCCAGTAATAGAAGGAAAGAAAGCAGCTCCACGGGTCCATAAGCTCAAAACTAGAGACATGGATGTGTTGACTCCCACAGGGTTTTAAAGCTCCCTTTTCATATGAGCAAAGTTGCTTTTCCTGCTGACTCAGCGTGATGTAGAGAGGGCATTGCAGACAGACTTTTCCTTCTTCTCATCCACCTTGCACTTGACATGGGAAAGATGTCATTCATTTATAATTTTGCTGATAAAGATAGTATTCCTGGGGAGGTAGTGATTGTTTCTTTAAATATTCATAGCAAAGCTTGACTCTTTCTAATGTTAGAAGACCTATTTTGTAATGACCCAAAGTTGATGTGAATAACTTCTCACAGTACAGTCAACCACACCCAACTACTGACCTAAGGAACTAGATTGCAAGGGATAAGGGGAATAATTAAAATCTGGTAGACTTTGTTTTGCATATTTATCCAAGATAAATTAAAAAAAGAGAAAAAAAGGAAATATATATTCTCTTGGGGGGTAGGGTAGAGGAGAGCTTTAAAAAAAGGGGTAGGGTAAGGAAGACAAAGTTCTGTGGCACAAAGATTCAACCCGGCATGCAATCTTTCTACCAAAGCCTGGCATAAAAATTAGTTTTTCACTTTATTTGGCAGACTAGGAGCAGCTGGTCCTGGAATCAAGAAGACCCAAGTTCAAATCTAGCTTCAAACACTCACTAGCTGACTAGCTGGGCAAGTCACTTCACCCTGTTTGCCTCAGTTTCCTCCATCTATAAAATGAGCTGGAGAAAGCAATGGCAAACCAGTCTAGTATTTTTGCCAAGAAAATTCCAAATGAGGTCAAGAAGAGTCAGACATGATTGAAAATGACTGAACATACTCAGAAGCACACATTCCTAGTGAGAAAAAAGTGTGTCAGCATATTTGTATGCCAAAAACTCTGAGTTAGCTACTTATATTTTCTCATAGCACTTTATTTACGTCTTTCCTTTGGTTTTTGGTTGGTTTTTTTATTATAGTCAACCTGGTATATTTACTGGTATAAATGCCTCTTTTCATATCTCTTCTTTTCCATCATCAGATAATAAGCTCTTTGAGAACAAGGGTCTATGCTGCTTTGCTTCATCTTTCTATCACCTTAGCCCCTAGAATAAAATGCCTTGCATTTAATTGACCCTTATTGAGTGAATGTTGAATTGAATTGCCTTTGTTTCATTTTTCAACTAAGCAGGGGAAAATATCCCTTGAAACACTGAGAAATTTATTTTTAACTGGCAAAAACATTTTTTTTTAGTTCTATAGCTACATACAGGTAGTTTGGGGACAGCAATCATACTGAATAAACATTAAAAAAAATTTTCCAGTGCTGTGTTTTTCTTCTAGGCTGATCTCCTGGGTGAATATTACGCATTTTAGGGAACCGGGGAATTTGTCTAATTATGTATTACAAAAACCGCTTAATTATAGATTCAGCAGAGAGAAAGGAACTAAGTAACTAATTATGTAGCTAGAGCTTTAAAAGTCTATATGGAGGTGTGCTGCAAGAACCTGTAACAACTCCAGTTATGTTGTAAATGAGGAGTTAAAAAAAATTGGCCAATATGTATCAGCTCCAATAGATGAAATGCCTAACATCTCATCTAACAAGTCACAGAACCATTGATTGAACTCTGGCTTTATGACTCGAGCCATAGGGTCTATGACCATATTCTCATGTAAGGAAGGAATACTTTCTACAAGTCAGGCTTGAAGCCACCTACAATTGGGTTAGTAGGATCTCTACTCTTTGTTCTAAAGACTTGGGCCTCGGCCAAGATTCTGAAGATAGGAAAAGAGTTGAAAATATTTTTCATCCTCACCTTTCCCCTTTCCCTTTCCAAGGTTTTGTTTGTCTGTAGCTAAATGATCAACTCTTTTAAAACTCTTTTTATTATTTTTTAAAGGCTACTCTAGCTTTGAATGAAAAGCCCATGGCAGAACCCACTCTTCTCATGAGGAAAAGATACTCAAGGAATTCAAGGCTCTATAACCATGTGTCCAATGGAGTTATATGGCAACATGGCGGATTATGCGTCCATCAGAGCAGTGTTCAGTAGGTCAGTATTGGCAGAGACCAGCAGGGGGCAGTGCAATGACATCACTGGAAGACCTCAATGGTTCTGTAGTCAGAGGCACAAGTTACCCTCTCTACTTTCCAGTCCTGTCTACACTTTCCAATGTGTATGTCTCCATACATATTACTTATTTTGTTCCCTCTTCCTATTGATGGTATGTGCATTTAAAGGAGAGTGTATACTAGGTTTGTGAGGGAAATTTTTTTATTGTGACTTCTTTCTATGCCATTTCATTAAATGCCTTTGCTTTAAACTAATCATTTTATTGGATTGACAATTAAAGGTAAATACATTTTTCAGGGATTATGAACTATAGTATGTTAGTGGATATGGACCCAGGTTCCTTAAACCTGGGATACCTACCCTGGGAGATAGGGTTTTTCTCAGGTGTTACATAAAGATTAAAAATGAAACTGTCCTTGCTATTAAGGATCTTACATTCTACTGCAGGAAAAGATACAGCTTAGATAGATAGATAGATAGATAGATAGATAGATAGATAGATAGATAGATAGATAGATAGATAATAACCAAATAAATACAGGATTTGAGTATGGAGAGAGCATTAACAATGGGAGGAATAAGGGAAGGCTTTCCAGGAGAGATTGGACTCATGCTGAGCCACAAAAGATTTGGGTAAAAACATGGAGATAATGGGTGGTAGAATCAAAAGTCGGCTGGACAATTTGATTGGGAAGCCAAGTTTATGAATAGGAGCAATGTGAATTAAGGTTAGAAAGGCGGTCTGGAACCATATTGAAGATGATTTTAAATGCAAAGCAAAGAAATTTGTATTTTTATCCTAAAGATAATAGGGAGCCACTGGAGGTTTCTGAACAGGAGAATAGTACTTCAGTCCTTTGCCTTTGAAAAGTTGTTTTGTGAGGCTTTTTGTAACTAACCTAGTCCCCTCTTTTTAAGTCCCCTATTTGTTGAAGGAGTACCTGGGTGGTGCAGTTTTTAAGAGCATTACATTTGGAAACATCTTCCTGAGTTCAAATCCCACCTCAGACACTAACTGTCTGGCAAGATTCTTAAACCAGTCTGCCTCAGTTTCATTGTCTGTAAAATAAGCTGGAGAAGGAAATGGCAAACCACTCTAGGATCTCTGCCAAGAAAACCTCAATGAGGTCATGAAGAGTTAGACACTACTAAAAGGACTGAACAACAATAAATTACTATTGAGGGTACCACAATTCTCCCAGTCACAACCTAGGTATCAATCTTTAATTCCTCACTTTCTTACTAGACTTGCCCCTCTCCCATAACAAAACTGTTGCCAAGTCTTGTGAATTTTACCCTTATGAGTAAATAAAGCATAGTTTGAGTAATTTCCTTCTCTCCTCCAATGTGGATATACCCTTGCTAGGCTTATCACCTCACACAGGGATTATTGTAATAACCTGCTAGTGGGTCAGCTTGCCTCAAGTCTCTCCACTCAGCTACAAAAGAGGACATGAGTCCTGACAAAGTTGCCCTCCCAACTCCCAGTCAACTCCAGCAAACCCTATTTCCTCCAGGATCAAATATAAAACCTCCTGTTTGCTATTCAAAATCCTTCATAACTTGCCTCCTGGCCCTTTCCAGTTTTCTTATACCTTATACCATCTTGACCCTCTTCAATGTACCCTTTGATCCCATTACACTAACCTCTTACTTGTACAAGACAGCCCATCTCTGAGACTTAGCATTTTCATTAGCTGTCCCTCTTCTCTCCCTTCTCAAATATGTTTCTTGTTTTTTTTTAGTTGCATTTTCTCTCTGGCACGGGGGATACAGCACTGGACCTAGAATCAGAAAGGCCCGAATTAAAATTCTTAATTAATTTAATTAAAATTTAAAAAATGCTGTGCTACCTTGGGCAATTCATCTCACCTCTTACATGCCTCATTTCCCACCTCCTAGAACTTTGAAAAATAAAATAAGATAATATTTGTAAAGTGCTGAGGACAGTATCTGGCACTTAATAGGAGCTTAATAAATGCTTGTTTCTTTCCTGCCTTTTTTCCTTCAAGTCCCAACTAAAATCAAACCTTCTACATGAAGGTTTTCCTGATTTCCATTAGTTCTAGAACCTTCCCTGGAGTGATTATTTCTAACTTATTCTGAAATTACCTTGTTTGTATATAGCTATTTTCATGCTGTCTTCTCCATTAGACTATAAGCTCCTTCTGAACAGGAGCTGTCTTTTACCTTTCATTGTATCCCCAGAGTTTAGCACGGTGCATAAAACAGTATTGACTAATACCAGCATCCTATTTCTGTCCTTTGGAGCTAAAAAAAAAGAAAAAAAATTCAGATCCCTTTTGTACATTTCAGTCTTTCAAAATATTTGGAAGGCAGTTCTCACTTATTATTTGGACCCCTAAATATGATGTTTTAGGGGTACTTCCCATAGATATTCACTTATGCCAAAGCATAACAAAGGATGAACACTGCCTTAAATGGAGCTCTCTAAAGTAGGATGACATCTCTTGCTTTTTCTCATTCTGCTTTCTTCTCCATCTCTCTCTCTCCCCCATCTTCTCTCCCTCCTCATTCTATAGCTTTCCCTCTCTCTCCTATTCTTGCTCTCCCTCTCTCTTTCCTCCCTCCTTTTCTCTTTCCCTTCAGTTCTAATCTTTTTCTCAAACACTCTTCTTCCTTCCATCTCCTTCCATTTTATCTCTCCTCTCTCTACTCCTCTCCCTCTCTCCCCACCTCCTTTCCCTCCCTAGGAAGTAAATTGACTGCTGATGAACAGTGGCAGATTGACAGCCCTGGAGACTGCAGTCCTCAGTCTGCATATGGAATTGGTACAGTGCAGGCAATAGCTTGATGCCTGTCCTTTTGTTCTGACAGGCTTGCCTTCACCAGGACTTCCTAGAACTCTGGGGGCATTTCTTGGTCGATGGTCCGAATGAATCCTGTTGTTTTAACCTTCTCCCATTTGTACACCAGTTTCACCAAGCTACCATATACCCTTGGGGCATGGAGTCCCTTACAGGTAGAGAGAAAGGAGGAATAAGGAGAGAGACGGAGAGAAAACAATAGAAGGAGATGGGGAGAGGGTAAGGGACAAAGGGAGAGAGTGAGGAGGGCAAGAGGATAAGAAAGAGAAAGAAAGGAAGAGGTGGAGGTGGGAAGAGAGAAAAAGGAGATGAGGGAGATGAAAAGAAGGAAGGAGAGAGTGTATGAGAAGAAAACTGGGACAGGAGGGAGTAAGAGAGAAAAGGAAGAGAAAGAGGATAGAGAAGGAGAAGGGGAGAGAGAGATTGAGAGAGAGAGAGGGAGTGAGGGAGAGAGAGAGAAAGAGAGAGAGAGAGAGCAAGATAAAGAAAGGTTGAATCTCAGGGCCTCTGGGGAAAAGGCTAGGCAGTTCCTTTCTCTTAGCCCTCTCCTCCTTTTATCTTTAGCTGTTCAAAATGTATTCCCCTGATTTGCAAAACAGAAAAAAAAAACATTTAGAAAGACCAAGAAATTAAACCTTCCAGAGAGCATCAACTTAGAGCAAGAAGGGACCAATAATGTCACCTAATACTGGCCTTTTATTTTATAGGGGTGAAGACAGCCCTGGAAAGGTTAACCTCCTTGCCCAAGGTCATATAAACCATGAATGAGAGTTAGAATCTAAACTCACATTCTCTGACTCAAAAGCCAGGAGGTTTTTCACTCTACCACAGTGAGTCTATATACATAGATACACAGAAGCAAAAAAAACAAAGCAACAGCACTGTACTTTCTCCTTTAAAAAAGGGAGGGGGGGAAGGTTCCATAAAAAGGGTAGAACTAGGGAATTGAATAGAGGGATATGACAAATACTATTTCCTCCAAAGCCTGTACTACCTCCCAAATCTGGGATCCCCTAAATAGGAGAGGATAGACAAATCCAGATGGACTGAGGAGTAGATGCAGCAGTACTGTCTCCCTATAGATCAGAGAGGCTAGACACAGTGGTTCCCAAACTTTTTTGGACTGCCGCCCCCTTTCCAGAAAAAATATTACTTAGCGCCCTGGAAATTAATTTTTTAAAAATTTTAATAGCAATTAATAGGAAAGATAAATGCACCTGCGGCCAACACCGCTCCACTGGATCACTGCAGCACCCACCAGGGGGTGATAGCGCCCACTTTGGGAATCACTCTCAGAGGTAGGGGTGAGTAAGGAAGAGGCCAGCCAGGAGTAGAGCCAGGAGCCCCAGCTGGCTCTGTTGAAAGGTATAATCTAAGCTGGTTTCCTGGCCAATGGGAAAAGCTTGCTTGCTTTCTTATTTTTTTTCAAGTTTCTTTAATTTTTATTTTGAGTATTTTCCCATAGTTACATCTTTCCCTCTTCCCCAAACCCCCCCTTTAAGGGCTTGTGTGAGAAGAGCATGAATGACAGGGATCAAAAGGAGTAAAATGATAGAACCATGGAATGTCAGAGCTAAGAGAGCCTAAGAGCCCTTCATGTTAGAGGAGACCATTCTCCGAAAAGCTTGAAATTGGTTTATCATCTCACAGCTAAAATTAGTAGGGGAGCTAAGTGCCTGAATTTGTTGACA
The DNA here is from genome assembly GCF_016433145.1 of Gracilinanus agilis. Taxonomy (NCBI): domain Eukaryota; kingdom Metazoa; phylum Chordata; class Mammalia; order Didelphimorphia; family Didelphidae; genus Gracilinanus; species Gracilinanus agilis. The sequence goes on along the minus strand of NC_058132.1, from coordinate 344,664,725 downwards.
TTTTAACAATTGTAAAAGGAGATTCAATTTGGATACCCTGAATCTATCTAGTCTTGAGTCCTCTTTTTCAGTGTTCCAGTTGTTTTTTAAAATTGCAAAATGAGTACATTTGTAAAAAATATATAATAAATGGGATATTCTGTGAGACTTTGTGATTGGCCTAGAGAGGTCATTAATTTGGAAGATCTGCCTAAGATTCAGCCTATTCTCTTGCTAAAAGCCCAGAAAATTAATGCAGTCAGGACTTGAATACTGGCCCATCAGACAAGCAGCCTGAACTCCACCCTTCCTGAAGCCAGTTTTTAACTCCAGTGCCCTCCGCATTTAAATTTGCTTAACAGGTTCCTTCCATTTTTAAGGGGAAAGTTTCTGACTAGAGTTTATGTAGTAATATAATGGAATGAATGCAGGACAAGGCAGGAGAAGGTATTTGAAGATTAGGTGATGAAGTTGGAATCAGAGGGCCCTGGTTCAAATCCCAGAGCTGCCATGTACTTAATCTGTGAATTTGGAATAAATTATAACCTCTCTAGGCCACAGTTTCCTGAACTGTGAAATTTTAGGGTTGAATTACATTACCCCAAAATTTCCTTCCAGTTCTAAAACTAAGGTAATACCACTTGGGTTCGAATCCCAGTTTTGCCCCTGATTATCTGTTTGACCTTGGGCGTCTCCCTTATTAAATTGAGCTTTAATTTCCTCATCTATAAAATGAAAGGGTTTAACTAGAAAAACCCTTCAGGTTCCTTCCAGTTCTAAGTTCATTCTAAATCTAAATCTATGATTCAATAAGCAAACAGTGTGATATAGAGTGGAAAAGGAAAAAAAAAAAACAAAACACAACACTGGACATGTAGTCAGGAGACCTGTTTTCTAGACCTGGATCATTAACTCTGTGATGTTAGAAAAGTCACAACTTGTGAGTCTCAGTTTCTTATCTTTAAAACTAAGGAAGGCGTCAGGTTAACAATTGCTTGTACTCTCTTTAGCTGTACCATTTAGGGGCCTAAGAATTCTTATCCTTTTGGTGTCTATCTCTCCTGATTTCATAACAGCCCCTAGATCAGATGATTCCTAAATTTCCTTGCAGTGATCACATTCTACAGTATCTAAGACCAAAGAAAGGGTACGGATTTCTCATTTCATTGGCTACTTTGTATGCAACTGCAGATATATGTACAGATGACTACTGAATTATAAATATCGTTCTTGTAACACAAGCAGACTGCTAAGTGTACACTGTCCTCTCTCTCTCTTAGAGCATTAGAACTGATCATGACTGGTAAATTCTGCCCTGCTAGTACTGTGATTTCAGTAAAAACACCACTCCTAGAATTGCCTTTTTCTCTGGCTAGAGGCTAGGATTTTCTTACTTGTGTCACTTGTCCAAATCACTTTGGAGGAATAGTTCCAGAATTCTCCCCATCTCCTGAATCCCTACAGTCCTCTCCTCATTGGTATGCTGACTTTGAGCCTAACAGAATGCATCCTGCCTTGCCATTTCAAACTGCTCTCCCACTATGGTTGCCAGCTAGCTATTCATATTGGATTCAGTATCTCCTTACTAGCACATTTTATTTATTCTGGTTGTCTGCCTCACAGCATGTTCCCAAAGGCTCCTTTGTGAATCAGTGATCTGATCCTTTTACTGAAATATCGAAGGCATTGCTAGCTACCCAGCCTCATCCCGACTTAGCACATTGATGACTTTTTTTGCTGATTTCATTGCGTGTTATGTTATTGTTCTTCTCAGAAGAAGAAATAGCAGTCTGCATGGAGAATTGAACTGGAACTTTATTTTAAATTCCCCCATAACAGATTGAGAGGGAGCCACGGTCTAGTGATTAAAGCAGATGAAGAAAAATTAGGACTTTCGTCACACAGCTGATTGTGGGTTGCCAGGGTTCAGGAATTTGTCCCACCTCACCCTTTTAGATCTATAAAAATCATAATAAATATGCTGAGCTGTTTTTGAGGATTATGTCAGGTTTAGAATTATATGAAAAACGTTCTCAGATAAAACAATTTTGCATAAAGAAGGATGAAATATTAGCATGGAAAGCTTTAGGACATAATCTAAAATAATTTCCATGAGGTATTTAGATTGTCTGAACAGTTCAGGCACAATGAAATGATACCTTCCTTCTTTTCAACCATTGTAATTCTAGAATTTCCCTCTTCTCTCCTGTCTCTGTATCATAAACACACACAAAAAATCATAGAGCAAACCTTTTTCAGTTTTCTAGGTTTTCTTTTCCAGTCTGAACCTGTTATTTGTTGGCATAAGGATTTTCAAACTGAGGAAATTGCTTCTATCAATGCAAATTGGCAATATTTTCTAATTCATAAGCCTTAGAGAATTACTTGGTGAACAAAGAGGCTAAATCATTTGTCCAGGGTCACACAGATGGTATGCATCCCAGGTGGGCATGGAACCCAAGTGTTCCTGACTCTCCATAGGAACATGTTGGTTTTCTTTTCCAAACTAATTTTACACTGATTATATTTTAAGTTGAAAGCCACTGTGGAGGACTACTAAGTTGTTTTAAGATGTGGTCTCTGTGACAGACTTTCCTCTTCTTGTTGTTGGAAATTGTCCATTATTTATTACCATAGGTTTAATTTTTTTTTCATATTATAAGATATAATGATGACAAGCATGGTGGTACACACCTAGAATCCCTGCTACCAAGAATGCTGAGGCTGATGGATCATTTGAGCTATGGAATTCTCAGCTGCTACCAATTAAAAGGATCAAGTGTCTAAACTAAGTCTGGTACCAATATGATTAGCCTCTAGGAAGGGATGGGTGGGAAGGGAAGGGATTTGTTGAGGATGCCTAAGGAGGGGAGAACTAGCTCAGGTTGGAAAAAATGGAGCTGGTTAATGCTCCTCTGATTAATAATGGTCAATATATTTCTAGTCTGGCCAAGATAATTTTTTTAAAAAAAAGTACTAATAAGATTTGGAAAACTTATTACTCTGAGAGGTCACCTAAGTGATGAGTCATCAGAGATCCAGGAAGCAGGTCTTAGAAAGATAGGATCATCTAGTAGGCTCAAGGTATTTCAGTCATCTTTGCTGTGCTAATCAATTGAGAATGGAAGGCAATTGGCAGAAGAAAAGTATGAACTTAAGAGATAGCTGCTGAACTTTCTAGAAACCCTGAGACCCTTCCTCCTCTTGGGGTTTGAGGGGGCTCGATTCAGATAGTTTATAAATTGGAAAGATTCTCTAGATCACTGGGGAAATGGAGCTTACCCGAGAGGGAAAGAGAGTTGTTTTGACTATTTTGGATCTCTGTGGTGACTACTTAAGAGTTTTGTTGTTGTTGGGTTAAATAAAACCTATCCAATAAACAATGCGCTGTTAACATAAGTATTTGCATGTGTGTTGAGGTCTGTCGCTTTTTTAGGAGGAAGACCAGGACATGAGCCAAATTCATATGTTCCTTAAAGAAATTCTAGATAGGAGTATAAGTTGAAGAGAATGGTTTATATGAGAATTCAGTTTATATAAACCCAGAGCTTGGTTTTTGGCTGTGTATTTCAGGAGAACAAATGTTTGCTGGCTGAAATGGTACCGGACCTCTTTTGCTCTCTTCTTTATATATCTATCTATATCTATATCTATATATATATCTATATCTATATCTATATCTATATCTATATCTATATCTATATCTATATCTATATCTATATCTGTATGTGTATATGTATATGTATATGTATATGTATATGTATATTTATTTATTTATTTTTAATTTTACATCAACTAAACTCTTCTAATAAATGGCAAGCATCAGAGTCAATGGCTTTATTTATAAGCACTCCCTACATTTCATAGTCAATAGCTTTTTAAAATGGTATTGATGTGAACAGTAGTAATTGTGTAGTTTTATGTCATCTCTGTCCTTTCTTCTCATCTAATATTTTGACTTCTGTAATAGTCCCACCTTAATGCCTCAATCTGGTATGGAGGTGGCCCAGGATACTCTAAGCCTATGCCGGTGAAGCGTATGTTTTGGCAGGTTCTACCAAGTGGGAAAAGCTTCAGGTATAGTCCTAGCAAAAGACTATGTCTGCTGTCTGAGAATCAGCCTAGCTAGATGCAGAGAGGAGCATTCCTGAGAAGTTGCCATAATATAATTTGTTCTCGTTCTGCTCTTTCCACTCTGCATTAGTATGTGCAGGTCTCTTCTCTGAAACATCCCCTTCATTGTTTCTTTTTTCCCCCTTCATTGTTTTTCATAACACAATAGTATTTCATAATGCTCATATACCATAATTTGTCCAGCTATTCCCTAGTTGAGGGAACCCCCTGAGTTTTCAATTCTTTTTCACCATGAAAAGATTTGTTATAAATATTTTTTCAACATAGATTCTTTTCTTCTTTGTTTGATCCCTTTAGTGTATGGATCCAAAAGTATTATTGATTGGTTAAAAGGTATATATAGCTTAAATACTTTTTGGTTGAAGTTCCAAACTGCTTTTCATAAGACTGTTCCAATTCACAACACCTCCATCAATGTAACAATGTACCTATTTTCCCACAGCTCCTCCAACATTTGTCATTATTCTCTTTTTTTTTCACCCAACTTTGCCAATCTATTGATTTTGAGATAATTAAATACTCTAATTATTAGTAATAAGGAAAACATTTTAAATGGCTATTGATAGCTTGGATTCCTTCCTTTAAGACTAAAAGGAGTTGGTTTCATTGTGTGGCTAAAGGCAACAAAAAGCATCACTTTATAAGATTGGAATTGTATTTCAAAAAGTGAAAGTCTAGTTTTAGCAATGTCTTCTTATTGATGGACAAATGGAGAACTTACTTTATGAAGATCTCACATCCATAAATCACAAAAAGGCAAGAGGCAATGTACATGATTCCTGAACAATATCACAAAAAGTGAAACTTATTTTGCCTGTGTATGGAAAAGAACTGTTAGAACTAAAGATCAAAGCCAAAATCCAGTTGGAAGAAAGAATAAAAATGAACCAAAGATATAGCATGCAATCGAGGCAAACTTCAACCCCACCTACTTAACCAAAATATTGATGCTTAAAAAATGAAAGATGAGGGGATACCAAATCTTTGGGGGAAAATACAGACTTTTTTAAACTGAGTAAAAGTTACTGGGAAAATATCAATGATAATCACCTTTAAATGCCTATTTTTCTTTACTCTAATTTTCCATTTTATTTTTATTATTTTTTAAAATTTAAAATTTTTTCAATTATACATAGAAAAATTGTTAATGATTATTATCTGACATTTTGTAATTCAGATTCTCTCTCTCTCTCCTTCCCCTCCACCCACTCCAAAGTGGTAAATGGTCTGATATAGGTTATATCAGTGCAGTCATACAATATATATTCCAATATTCTTCATGCCATGAAAGAAAACACATACTGCACATGCAAGAAAAAACTCATTAAGGAAATAACGTGAAAAATGGAATGCTTTTATGTGCAACCATATCCCAACAGTTCTTTCTTTGGCGGTGGATAGCATTTTTCATAATAAGTCCCTTGGGGTTATCTTGGAAACTTGTATTGATAATAGCTTAGTCTTTCATAGCTAATCACTATATAATATTTCTTTTACTGGGTATAGTGTTATGGTTCTGCTCACTTCACTTTGCATCAGTTCATATAAATCCTTTCACGTTTTTCTGAACTCATCACCCTGTTCATCATTCCTTAAGACACAATAATATTCCATTACAACCATATACCACAACTTGTTCAGCCAATCCCCAATTGATATCATCCCCTCGTTTCTGATTCTTTGCTGTTACAAAAAGATCTGCTATGAGTATTTTTTGTACAGGTAGGTTCTTTTTCCCTATCTTTGATTTCTTTGGGATATAGATGCAGTAGTGGTATTGCTAGGTCAAAAGGTATGCACAACTTGATGGCCCTTGGGCGTGGTTCCAGATTACTCTCCAGAATAGTTATATTAATTCACAGTTCTATCAACAGTGTTTTTCCCACATTCCCTCCAACACATCATTTTCTTTTTTGGTCATATTAGCCAATCTGACAGGTATGAGGTGACAACTGAGAGTTGTTTTAATTTGCATTTCTCTAATCATGAGTGATTCGCAGCATTTTTTTTCATAAGAGTATAGATAGTTTTAATTTCTTCATCTGAGAACTGCCTGTTCATGTCCTTTGGCCATTTATCAATTAGGGAATGCTTTGTATTCTTGCAAATAAATTCAAGTCAGTTCTCTATATTTTTGAGAAATGATGCCTTTATCAGAGACTCATGCTTTAAAATTTTTTCATAATTTTTTGTTTCCCTTCTAATCTTGGTTTCATTGTTTTCATTTATACAGAAACCTTTTAATTTAATGTAATCAACATTATCCATTTCATTTTTTGTAATGTTCTCTATGTCTTGTTTGGTCATAAGTTCTTCTCTTATCCATAAGTCTGACAGGTAAACTTTTCTGTGTTCCCCTAATTTGCTTATGATATCATTCTTTATTTCTTGATTAAATATCATATTGACTTTATCTTGGTATATGACAAGAGAAGTTGGTCTTATAGGGAAAATGTAGAATTTAACTTAGTTAAGAGCAGATTTTGCCAGGCAAAACTGGCAGGAGCTGAAGATTCCAAACCTGGAATGTTGGAGAGGGGACTTTTCACAGGGACTCTGAGCTGACAGTTTGCTTTTGGGGCATTGGGTTTCAGCAACTGCCTGAAGACCCTGTGGGATTGTGGTATCTCTGTGCCTTGGTAGTACCTACAAGATCTTCTAGCAAGTCCAAGAAGTTTCAGGTTGAGATAGGAGTTTTATCTTGTATGGTGGACATATAGCTACATTCATCTCCCTGACTTCTCCAGTGGATTTATCTTGCTGTTTTTACCTGTGTTCCTGGGACAAGCTGACACATCTGAACAACAGCCAAGGAACAGCTTAGTGAGATACCCTTTGCCCCTGATCAGCCAGCCATTGCCCCAGGCCGTCTGCTGTAAGTTTAGTAATAGAGTAGCCATATCCATCCCTCCTGTCCCTGCTTTACCAATAATCTCAATAGTGTTTAGAGACAGTTAGTCCCTTTTACCTCCACTCCTTGTCCCTGTTCAGTATTAAACCCATTTTACAAAAGTTTCCTTGGTCTTTCTCCTTTCCCAGATACTTGGTTGATACACTGTACCTACTATGTTACTTTCCCTGGGTTATTATTGGTTTTATTCTGTTATATATTATTCCCAGCTAAGTGGTTTTACTCGTGGTTATTCTGTTACTCTATCAGTATTTCAGTCTGTGCCTAATTTCTACCATGATGTGCCTTTTATTATCCACCTACACAAAACTATGAGAATTTATACCTGCATCAGTTAAGATCATCTTTAATAAAAGAGAATCAATAAATGAGGTAAATCTTAATAAATTATATTCTATAACAGACTACACCTTGACAGTCACATACTTGAGAGAAAGATACTAAGAATTCAAAAGTCTATTGGGTTTGTTGTTTTACAATTAAAAAACATTTGCTTAAGAGGAATAAAATGTAACTGACTTCTAAGCAAATTGATTCCTATGCATGTCAAAATCACAAAAGAGTCTTGAAAAATGTACCAATGATATACTTTTGTTCATCAGTCCTTTGGTTATTAATAAAGAAGGAAGCATAAAATAGGGAAATGTATGCTCATCAAAAATGTTTGACCCTATCATGGTGACTGTTCTAATTTCACTGTCATGTTCTGACTCTGATGGGAGAAAAGGTTTCCTTACACATAGTGAGGTCTTTTAGATGTTTCTGTTTGTGACTGATACTGAGATGATTGTATCTATAAAATCAGGGCATTGCACAGACCCCTAAGTGAGATCCATGAAAACTCAAAAGGGTTTGGCCAAACTATCCACATAGAAAAAATAAAATGGATAAAGAATACCTATTGTTCAAAATATAATATGCAGTTGACTAGAAAACCAATAGAACTTGTCCATCAGTACATGAATCTTGGACAGCGGCTTCACATGAACAGTGAACTGGGCCCAAAACTAGAAGGAGGAAAACTGACTGGACTGGTTGTTAGGAAATTCCTCAGAATGTTTTTAATGACCCCAAGCTTCTCCTCTAAACAAAGGTCCATCTTTTTTACATTAATATACTTTCAGAGATACTACATGGCTGCAAGTCACGGAATATCACAGTCTCTGAAGAATTAAAGTTTTGTGTTATCCAAAGAGCAATGGAGAGGTGCTTGGGAGATGTGAACAGAATGTATGTAATATGCTACGGATGAAGAATTACATCAAAGTGACATCTAGGAGATAGAGAGATGCATGATAGAAAAAGGAACTGATCTGGTCATGTTGCAAAAATAAGGAAAGAGTGATACTACATATGCAATACTGGTATCTATACCATGTCAATAGACTTAGAATTAGGTCCCCAGAATGTAGGGTAGACACTTTGTTGAGGATTTTATGGGAGAGCATGGATAACAATTGAGCAGGATGAGAAGATGTAGCTAGGTTATAGCCACTATAGGAAGAAGACTCCTATAGATGAAATCACAAGTCCATTGAGGTACCAAAGAATTCTAAATTCATAGACAGAACATCTGTCAGACTATAGAAAACACAAAGATACAGTGTGTTGGGATTACTGAAAACCATCTCTGAAATGGGCATTTAAAGCTTGGAGTTTAGAAATATTGAACTTGGTGAACTTTTTCAAGAAAGTTTTTCCATAAAATAAGATACAAAAAAAGTCATAATTTTTTTAAGCCAAGAGTAAATGGATTTTGTTCCAAACTTTTTTAAATTTAGTAAAAAAAAGTCAATTATTACAATTATATTCTTAAATGTCAGTGTTATACCCAAAGAAGGAAGCTGTGATATAGTCACAGCTGTTACAGTCTTAACCCTCTTTTATGTTAGTCCAATAAGCCTCAAGAAAATGTCATCTTGCACTTGGCTATTTATTGTTCCCTTCAAGTACCAGTCTGTGCTTTATAGAAATTACTTTAGTCATGAGAACAGATATACACTGACACTACAAGTGCAGTACTATTTCCTTCACAGTGGAATACAGAATGTAATATTCATCAGCTTTTGGATATTGTCTACCCAACAGATGTGTTTCAAAATGTACTGTGTATATTTTAGGCAGAAATTTTTTGTGAAGGGGTTGTTTTTGCAAGATTCTATATAGAACACACAAAATGGGAAGAGTGGGAAATATTATACAGGGTGTTCCAAAAGTCTGCTGCTCCATCAATCCATGCTACATCTTTCTTTTAATCCATTTCCATTAGGCTGCTCTCCTGCTCAAAAACTTTCAATAGTTCCCTATTACTTATATGATAAAATATATGAAAGTTCGTCTTTCTAGAATTCATTGTAACTACATCTATATCTTACCCATCCAGCTTCATTTCTCACAAACTTCTTATGCAGTCCATCTGCCTTAGTAAAGCCAACTCCTTACATAGCCAGCATATATCATCATATTCTGAACTTGGTTCATTTTTCTACTAAAAATTCTCTCTTCTCTCCTTTCTGTTCCTCCAGATCTTTGATGCTCAGTTCAAGTTCCACTTTTCCTGGGAAGCCTTTCCAATGGACAACAACTGTGAGATTTTTCATATACTCTGTTATTTTTTTTTATCAGGACTGGATTATAAAGGCCCCAATTAATTCCTGTATATTAGGGAGAATTCCTGAGCCAGATCTTGAACCTTAGGAACCACCCAGTCTATTTTTGCAATTTCTTTGTCCTTAGGAATGTATTCCTTTCACAAATTCTGGCTAACAGGAATGTTTTACAGTGATCATGATATGTAACAAAATATCACCTGTGCACTTGTTAATGTGGGAAAGGGTTGAGGGTTTGAGGGGTCACCTCCTAATTAGCTATTTATCAATGAGACATGTCTTGAAATGTTCAAGGGAGGAGCTAAATAATAAGTTCCCCAAAGTGTATATAGGTAGCTGGGCCAGGAGTTTCTAGGGTCTTTGGAAAATATGAGAGAATCTTTTGACCACAATTAGGATGTCTTAACTGGTCACTTAATAAATTATTTTAAATTTAAGAAATACTGCCTCTAGAAGATTTCAATCATTACACAATCTTCCTTTTTGGTCTTTACATAGCATTTTTTTATGTATGTACTTATTGTACAATATTAAACATTATAATTATCTGTTTATATTTTACGCTCCTCAACCTCAGTGCTCAGCATACAGAAGGCCCTTAATCAATATTTATTGAATTGAAAATGGAAAATTCTCTAATACCCTTATTTCTCCCATCTTTGAACTCTGAAAGCATTTTTGATTGGCATCATTTATTCTGCATTTACTCCTATATTATATGATATGCTTATGTCTGCATATTTACATCCTCGACACTTAGCACTATGCCTAGCACCTTGCAGGTGTTTAATGAATATTGATTGATTGATTAATTGATTGCTTAATTGTGTACCTTTTCTTCTTAACAAGGTTGTAAGTTCTTCTGAAACCTACAATGCTAGGTGCTCAATAAGCACTTATTGAAATCAGTTTAATGGACATCGATCCATAAATTATTTTGAGTTTTCTAGGCTAAGTTCTTTTTGTTCTGGACTTGTTATTTGTGTGAGGAAATTACTTCTACCAATTCAGATTGGCAGCTACTTTATAATTCATAACCTTAGAGAGTTGCCTGGGGAACGAAGGGGCGAAGTCACCTGTCCAGGGTCACACAGACAGTACTCATCAGAGGAAGGAGTTGAACCCATTTGAACAGATTCTAAGGCTAGATCTCTATCCTTTGGAACATGCTGGCTCTCTTTTTCAAACGAATGTTATGCTGATCATATTTTAGGTTGAAAAGATGAAAGGAAGTACTTTAATCTCCCTAGCGATATTCCTTAAAGTCCCATTTAGGACTGTATTTTTAATGGCTCATCCCTATGATGCAGCTAGCTCAGTTTTCTGTATTCAAGAAATGTTTCCCTTTGCTGTTCAAGATATACTGTCTTTCTCCTGACCTTTGCTTCAGACATTTCTTGATTTAGAATCCTGGGATACAACTTAGTTTGGGATCTGTAATCCTGTGTCCATTGATCACCTTTAATACACAACTTACTTACTATAGATGCAACAGTATGTGATAGAAAGAGGGAACAGGGGCAGGGGACTAGCATTTATTAAGGCAGTTAGGAAGACCAATGGATTGAGTACCAGGTCTGAAGTTGGGAGGTTCTGGGTTCAAATTTGTCCTCAAGCACATCTCAGCTATGTGACCCGGGGCAAATCATTTAGCCCTAGTCCTTGCTGCTCTTTTGTCTTAGAACTGATACTAAAATAGAAAATAAGTTTTTGTTTGTTTGTTTTTCTTTAAAGAACCTACTATGTTCCAGGCACCATGGTGGATGCTTTACAATTATTTTCTTATTTGACCCTTAACAACAATCTTTCAAAGTAGGGCTTTTATTATCCCCATTATATGGCTGAGAAAACCAAGGCAGTGTTAAGTGACTTGCCCAGGATTACACAGTTACTAAATGTCTGAGGCTGGATGTGAACTCAGGCCTTCATAAGTCCAGTCTCAACACTCCATCTAAAAGGCTTTAAAATTGGTGTGGGAGCCTGAAGCCCCTAAGTTCTTTAGTTCTTCCTGTTATTTAGGTTGTACTCTCCATATTCTCAGTTTCTTCATTTGTAAAGTAAGGGGATTAGATCAGATGATCTCTAAAGTTCTTTCAGTGTTAAAATTCTATGACCCTGGCATGAGCTTTTCATGTCCACATAGTACAGCAGAAGAAGTGGTGGCTCTGGAGTCAGAAAATCTGAGTTCAAATCCCATCTTGGACATTTATTTATAAAATCTTAGACAAATCACTTTATCTCTGTTAGTCTCAGTTTCCTCCTCTGTAAAATTAAAAAAAGGTGAATTCAATGACCTCTTGGGTCCCTTACCTCTGGGGCATGGAAATCCATCCTACCCCATGGGATGGTTACGAGGAAAGTTCTTTGAGAACTGTTAAAAAAAAAAAAAAGGCATGTAAATGCAAACTATTATATATGTGTGTATATATAAGTACATATATATATATATATGTATATATATAAAACCCTTACTTTCTATCTTAGTAACAACTTTAATACAGAATGGCAAGGGCTAGGCAAACAGGGGTTAACTGATTTGCCTAGGGTCACACAGCCAGGAGTTTCTGAGGTCAAATTTGAACCAAGGTCCTCCTGACTGCAGGCTTGGTGCTCTATCCACTGAATCACCTAGCAGCCCCCCCCCCCCCCACCCCTTTATATTTTTAGTCATTTGTTGATGATATGTTTGAGTTCTGCATTTCCTACTAAATAGTATTCTTGAATGAAAGTGAAAAAGCCTGTCTTTCATTTCTTTTGTAGCCCTATCTAAAAATAAATATGTACTGATTGACTAGTGTAGTGCTCCACAAGCCATGGATGCTTTAAAATATTTAAATATGGTATGAAAATATTAAATATTTGATGATGATGGGCTCTCATCACTGCAAACACCTGCAGTGTCTGACATCCTTCTCTACATAGGGGCCTTTTCCTAATTTAAATACATGCACCCACACACTGTCTAATGTTTCCTTGGCTGCAGTTACTCAATCTGAAAGGGCCCAAAAGTTCTCATTTCATATGGAAGTGCCTTATTGGCCCAAGTGTCAATCTGCTGCCTGCCACTATTGAAGGGCCCAATTCTAAAAGAAAAACCTAGAGTTAGAAGGGACCTTAATTATAGTTCCAGGTTCAGCCTCCCACCCAGAACAAGCCACAGTATCCTTGACAGATAGTTTATTCAGCCTCCATTTAAATACTGTCACCAACGAGAGGTTCACTATATCAAAAGGCAATCTGTTCCATTTTTGAACAGCCTGAATGGCTGGAACATTCTTTGGAGAGGGTTGAAATCTGTCTTCCTGTAACTTCCACCCACCGGTCCTAGTTCTGGCCCCTGTGGCTAAGCTGAATAAAGCTTAGATTAAATCCAGAGGGGGAGAAGGAGACTGGAGTTAGATGCATTGCTTCTGTTCCTTCTTTTTCCTGGATACAGATTTTTTTCCAAAGATGGGCCACCTGGTGTGGGCTCAGATTTCTGCCTCAAGTCCAAGGGCTTTCACCCATGGCTCTTGGCTGGTCACAAGGCACAAGACTGTAATTTTAGCACCCGGACTTTCTCATTACCAATTGCTTGGAAAATAATTTTATCCTGGATTTCTCTGGTAGATTAGAAGAACCCCAGGGAGACTGGATTATAGGATAGCTGATGAGGCTCCATGAACTGAGATCAATTTCCATAGTAAAAAGAGATAATGATACGGACTTGTTATAGGGGACGGAGTGATATTCTACTTCAAATTTTAGGCTGATGAATGAAGGTGAATTGTTCTGTCTTGTTCCAAGTTACTCAATTTCCTTTTCTCTCAACTTGCTTTTTGCCACTGCCAATTTAAGAAATAATTGCTTCCTTAGTAAAGTTCAAACATTCCTGCCCAGCATTCAAGACTTTCTGAACTTTGGCACAAACATGCTCTCCAGACTTATCTCACATTATTCCCTCTGTTACAGACTAAGCTACAGCCAAATAGGACAACCCTGTGTCTAGGACCATGCCCTATGTTTCAGTTGCCTTATAGCTCTGTGCCTCTATCTACACTATTCCCTATCATTTCCCCTCCTGCCTAGCCTGCTAAAATCCTAACTTTCCATCATTCAAAATAAGTTCAAAATAAATGCTGTCATTTTGTAACTATGGCCAAAAAGCTAGTAGGTCTTTACCCCAAAGAGACCAAAGAAACAGGAAAATGAGTCATATGTACAAAAATATTTATAGTTGCTCTTTTTGTGGTGAGAAAAAAATTGGAAATTGTGGGAGTGCCCATCAATTGTGTAATGACTGAACAAATTATGATATATATCTATTTCTTAGGTCACAAGTAGTAAGATGCAAAACTGAGATTCAAATCTGGGTTTTCTGTCTCTTTTTATACTCTCCCATGTACATTTATTTTGTACATATACTAGATATATGCAAAAATAATAGAAAATAATTGGAAGGAATCAGAGGAAGGACATAAACATTTACTCAGTGTTTACTACTTGCCAGGCACCATGCTTTTACAAATATATTCTTATTTGAGTCTTACAACAAGCCTGGGAGGAAGGTGATCCTGTTATTCCTATTTTACAACTGGAGAAACTGAGGCAGACAGTGGTTAAGTGACTTGCTGAAAGTCACAAAGCTAGTTAAGAGTCTTTGGCTAGATTTGAGCTCAGGCCTTCCTGACACCAGGACAGGCACTCTATCCAATGTACCACAATCTCCAGTGATAATTAGATTAAGTCTACACTGCCCATCTTTAGATTTAATCACCAAAGGTGATTCGAATTCTGGGAGGTCCTAACCCATGTGTGCATAAAACCCCTTTTTCACCCTTACACTCCTAGATTGGGAAGTGGTCCTTGATGTAGGCTTGAAGGCAGCTATAGATTTTAAAAGGGAGAGAGGAGTTGGGGAGACCATACTAGAGCATACTTCATTTTTGCCTTTGCATTCCCAGCCCTTAGTAAGTTTAGATTTATCAGCTGGTTGCTGATTGAAAAGTAGATAGTAAATCCCTGCACTGAGACAAAGCATTATTGTTGATGCATTTCATTTTATTAGATATGACATGCAGTAGAACATCCTAAAATCATGAGCTCATAGATTTAGAAGGGTTCTCAGAAGTCATCTAGTTCAGTCCTATTTTACAAGTGAGGAAATCGATGGATAGAATTGATTTGCCAAAAAAAGTAAAAATAAAATAAAAATCACAGAGCTAGTAAGCGTCAGGCAGGGGTGTGCTGGTAAGTGCTTTTTTTTTTTTTTTTTTAAATTTTAAACCCTTAACTTCTGTGTATTGACTTATAGGTGGAAGAGTGGTAAGGGTAGGCAATGGGGGTCAAGTGACTTGCCCAGGGTCACACAGCTGGGAAGTGTCTGAGGTAGGATTTGAACCTAGGACCTCCTGTCTCTAGGCCTGGCTCTCAATCCACTGAGCTACCCAGCTGCCCCCGAGGTAAATGCTTTTAAACAATCGGTTCTCAAAAAAATACGCAGGACACACTTTTCAATGTTATCTTAACATTTTCTCCATTGTTTTCTTGAATCTAAACAATCTTAACCATAAAGACCTCAGTATTGGCTGACTTTTGAGGTGTAAACGGCTACACTGAAAATTTAAAAACCCTGCACTCAGTGGGCCATTCGGCTTGTTCCAGGAGACCCCTGCCAGAAGTAGAATGCTGCAAAGGTATGAAATTGTCAGAGATGGGATTCGATTCCCGATCCCAAACACAAGAGCTGGTAAGAACAGAAAAAAATGCACATCATGCCACCACGCATGCGTATATGCTCGAGGCGAGAAGGGAAAGGGGCGGTGTAGAGAACGAAAGGAGGAGGCAAGAACTCTAAGATCTCATTGGCTTAGCCCCACCCACAGAGAGACTCCAGAACCCTGACGCTGAGGTCAAAGCCAGAGAAGTCTGGGACTCATGCGCAGTAGGACGAACTTCTGACAGAAGGCGGAGCTTTAGTGTTTGCGCAGGCGCCCTTTCTTAACTAGGCTTCCAAGATGTCGAAGTACATCCCCTCTAGGCTGGCCACCTTGCCCCCTACCCTCGATCCGGCCGAGTACGACTTATCGCCTGAGACCCGGCGGGCGCAGGTCGAGCGGCTGGCTATCCGCTCCCGCCTCAAGCGTCAGTACCTTCTGCAGTACGACAACCCTCACCGCCGGGGGATCATCGTGAGTAGTGAGGGCGGCGTCTGGTCACGGAGGTGGGGTCGGGGTGCCGCCTTTTCTGACCTTGAGCCTTCTACCTTCTGGGCCTTGAAGGCCGACACTGCTTGACCCTGGGGGCCGATAGAGACCAATTCTCCACGTATTCGCCTGTGCTCTTAGGAGGAATAATGGTGATAATGACTGAGATCGCCCCCACGTTACCCTGTGTCAATGTACTTGTAAGCTTAAGAGCTTAAGATTGAACAAAAAGACTTGGGACACCTTGTGTCTTGTTTTGTACGTTGGCATTTTAGTTAGAATTGGAGCTCCTTGAGGGCAGGAACTAGTTTTGCCAAATATTTATTGAATTTATTTAGCACAGTATCTGACACACGGAAGGCAGCTAGGTGGTTCAGTGGATATGCCTGGAGTGAGGAAAACCTGGGTTCACATTTGACTTTAGGCTAACTGTGTGACTGTGGCCAAGTCGCTTAATTTTCATTTACCTGAATTCCCTGGAGCAGGAAATGCCAGATCCCTCCAGTTTCTTTGTCAAGAAAACTCCATGGAAAGTGGTTCTTGGGGTCACTGAATAGTGAGACATGATTGAGCAACAAAAGTAATCGACACATTGGTTTTTGCATTGAATCAAGTTAGTAGAGTAGTAGATAACCTAATGTTTATTGAATTAATTCATTTGACTGACTTTTAAGCAATTCTGTTAGCCACCTTAATATTTTCAGCTGGAGGAGACAGCTGGGTAGCCCAGTGGATTGAGAGTCAGGCCTAGAGACAGGAGGTCCTAGGTTCAAAGCCGCCTCAGACCCTTCCCAGCTGTGTGACCCTGGGCAAGTCACTTGACCCCCATTGCCCACCCTTACCACTCTTCCACCTAGGAGCCAATACACAGAAGTTAAGGGTCTAAAAAAAAAATATTTCCAACTGGCTGCCCCTCTCACACCTCAAATTCAGTATGTCCCAAACAGAACAAATTATTTCCCTCTCCACAAAATGGTTCTTATTCCTAACTATTAGTTCTATTAATTTTATCAAATTTGATCATTCTTAAAGTGATTCAGAGGTCTGTATGGACTCTAGCAGTGACATAGTAGGTTCCTAATAAAACGTTTGTTGACTTCTAAAGCATTCTGAAGTTTGCAAAGTGATTTATATCCACCATCTCATTTAAACCTATCAACAGGCCTATTAGGCTAATGCTGTTAGGGCTTTTGATCTCCATTTTGTAGATTAGGAAGCTGAAGCTAAAAGGAGTTAAAATGATTCTTGCCCTGGGTTGTAGAGATAGTGCCTGAGCCAGTGTTTGAACTTCAGCCTTCTGGCTCTAAGACCAGCACTCTACCCCCTAACAGCTGGTGCTTATAAAGTACTTTATTTTATTTTATTTTTAATTTTTAAAAACCTTTACCTTCCATCTTAGAATCAATACTGTATATTGATTCCAAAGCAGAAGAGTGGTAAGGGCTAAGCAATGGGTGGTTAAGTGACTTGCCCAGGGTCACACAACTAGGAAGTGTCTGAGGTCAGATTTGAACCCAGAACCTCCTGTCTCTAGGCCTGGCTCTCAATCCATTGAGCCACTCAACTGCCCGCTTATAAAGTACTTTAAAGAGTACAAAAATACTTTGTCTATAAGAGGTATCTCAAAAATTTTAGGCCAGTTTTAAGCTTTATTAGCCTAAAACTAATTGCAGTAAAACTTTTTTGGGACATCCTGTAAATGTCTCATTTTATTTCCAGAACCTGGGAGGTACACACAATAGATTCATCCTGTTTTGCAGATGAGGAAACTGAAGCTTAGATTGGAAATTTAGCTTATAACTAATAATAACTAATGTTTATTATGAGGTACTTTAAAGTGTGCAAAGCATTACACACACACACACATATCAGAGCTGAGACTCAAAACTAGCTTACCTGACTTTAAATTCCACCTGTCCACTAAACCATGCCAACTTTAAGCAAATGTTTACAACCCCTGGAGCCTCAGTTTCTGCATTCGTAAAGTGGAGATAATAGCACTTAAGACTACTGGTTTTCTTGGGGGAAAGTGTTTTATAAATCTTAAACTGATTATAAAAACAGATGAAAAAACTGAGGCTTAGAGAGAAGAAGCAATTTCCTCAACATTATAGGACTAGTAGGAGGCAGCTAGGTGGCAAAGTGGATAGAATGCTGGTCTGGAGTCAGAAATATCTGTTAAAATTCAGCCTCACACATTTACTGGCTTTGTGACCTTGGGCAAGTCACTTAACCTCTGTTTACCTTAATTCATTGCAGAAGGAAATGGGAAACCAATTTAAAATCTGCCAAGAAAAACACATGGGCAGTACTGGTATGCTAAGGTCCATGGGATCACAGAGTTGGACACAACTGAATAACAGAAAGAGTTGGTGTCAGAGCCAAGACTAGAATCTGGACCTTCTGGCTCCCAAGGCCAGTGTTTTTTCTTTGATACTTCTATTATACTCCTCTACCTAGAATGACCTACCTACCCAGGTATATTGAGAGTTAAACTGGGAGAGAACTAATGTATCTGAATTCCTGTGGCAGCTGTGTCCTACTGGTTTCCTAGTTCTAGGAAGAAGAAATCCTTTTCAGAAAGGAGATATTTGGGGAAATAGCTATGCAGTTCTAAAACTCTCAAATTGAATAGCTTACATTACATCCTATTGTAGTTTTCGGAAAAATGCTCAACAAAGCATAGCAGTACTTGTTTTTTCAGGTGTTATGACTTTGGAATCAAGGATCCTCCTGAATACATTTAGTTCCCCTTCTCATCACTAGTAAGGTATTTAAGAATATTTGCTTTGTGTATGCAAATTTTAAAAATATATATGTGTGTGTATAGTATATCCCATGTATACCATAGCATTTGTGCTTCAGCAGTTTCATGATCTACCAAGATTATGAAAACTAGAGTCTAGGATATTTTCAAAATTTCTTAGAAGGTCTATACTGACTTTCCCAATCTTTTGGGAGTGCCATCTTGAAGCTACTAATTTGACCTAACTCCAGAGGTGACATGGCAACTTCATAAGGTCATGAAATGGACCTCAGAGAGAATCAAGTATAACACCCTTAGTTTATAGATAAGGAACCTGAGGCATAGAGATTTTAAGTGACTTGCTTAAAGTCTCACAGATAGCAATATCTGAGACAAGATTTGTACCCTGATCTTTCTAGCTACTAACTATAAGTACAGTATCCTCTCTACCATATTGCTTGGATTGAAAGGAATCAAGAAATATATGTTAATTTTTCAGTGGGAATGTGGAATATTCCATTACATCAGTGCTCTAGTTATTCTCCAAAAAGATGAATTTTTTTTAGATTAAATTTAAATTCCTAGGCAGACCTAATTTGACCTTCTGCAGTTTGTTGCAGACCTGCTTCCAACCTCATCTGAAATAGCTGAACTGAAACAACTCTCTCTAAAGTTGCCAAAGATCTTTCAACCTTTTTTAGCCCTTATCCCTCTTGACAGCATTTGGTGCTGCTGATTACCTTCTTTTTTTGTATACTTTTTTCCCTCTATGTTTTTCTAACACTGCTTTCTTGGTTCTCCTACCTCTTTTACCTCTCCTCAATCTCCTTTGCTGGATCCTCATCAATGTCACACTAACTCCTGTCCTTATCTTTTTCTCTATATACTATCTTATTTGAGTTTCTCAACAATTCCCTTGAGTTTAGTCTCTAAGCAGAGATGATTCCTAGACCTATAAATCCAACCCTAGTCTTCTGAACTCCATTCTTACATTACTACCTATTTAGACATATACTAGATGTATTATAGGCATCTCAATCATATGTCTAAAACAGAACTCAGTTATTTCCTTTCCCACTCCCATCCCAACTCTCTGTTCTTCCAAACTTCCCTATTACTTTTTTTTTAAATTTTTTTTTTTTAACCCTTAACTTCTGTGTATTGGCTCCTAGGTGGAAGAGTAGTAAGGGTGGGCAATGGGGGTCAAGTGACTTGCCCAGGGTCACACAGCTGGGAAGAGGCTGAGGCCGGATTTGAACCTAGGACCTCCTGTCTCTAGGCCTGACTCTCAATCCACTGAGCTACCCAGCTGCCCCCTTCCCTATTACTTTCCATCTTCCCAGTTGCCCATACCTTGTTGGTTTTGCCTTGTTACCTTGCCCTCACACCACTTATCCTGTCCATTGCCAGTCTCGTCATTACTACCTTTACAACATCTCCTATATGTCTCCTTCTCTACTCACACAGTGATCACCCTAGGTTAGATCCTTATTACTTTTCTTGCTTAGTTTATTGCAATAGGCTTCTAATTGGTCTTTTTAGATTGAGTTTTTCTCTCTACTCCAAGAATGCTCCTTGCTCCACTTCTTAGAATCTCCAATTTTTCAACTTGGAACCATGCTCCCAAAGTTACTAAACTGTGTATACACTCTAACCAAGCAATACTTCTATAGACCTGTACTTTAAAAAGATCAAAGAGGGACAAAATGAGCCATATGTACAAAAATTTTGGAGGCTGAACAAATTAAGAGTATATAAATGTAATGAGAATACTATTATTCTATAAGAAAAGATGAAAAAAGGCTATGGTTTCAGAGATACTTGGGAAGACATATACCAATTGATGCAGAGTAAAGTAAGCAGAACCAGTGGAATAACTTAACATAGTTATAAATAGAAATATATTTGGAAGACTTAAGAGCTCAGATAAACACAATAACTAATCATAGTTCCAAGATGAAGAATAGTAAAACATGCCACTCACCTCCTGTCAGAGGAGGCGATGGACTTAGAGTTCGGGTTGAGATACATATTTTTTAGATGTGTAGCCAAAGTGGAGATTTGTTTTGCTTTGACTATGATTATTCATTCCAAAGGTTTTGTTATTTTTTCCCAGTGGGAGAAAATGATAATAAGCACTTTAATAAATGCTTTGTTGATTAATTGATTTAAATGATTTTCATTCTACAAAATCTACATTCTTGTGTTAAACAAAGCTGTAATATCTCACATGTTCTGCATAAATATGTGCACAAATCAGAGAGAGACTGATTAAATTTTAAAATGGTTTATTTTCACATTCAGTTAATTTCAAAATGTTCTACATCAGGAAACTGGTGATTTGGTTATTTTATCTGTCATTGAATTGAAACAATTGCTTATGAAGGCATGTGGGAGTAAACTGTTTACATCCAGTTCTTGTAATTATATGTAATTGTTTGCTCCACTTTGTTAGAGTAGTGTTTACCAATCAAAACAACAGACATCAAGATTGTTTTATTCACAACATTTTTGTGGGCCATTGATACTTTTTTCCTGCAAGCAAGAATAATGACTTAAAAAACAAGGCTTGTATTTAAATTTTTTAACTTTATAATTATAAGTAATTTTTAAAAATTAAATGTCATCTAGACCAACATAAGAAACTAAAATTTTAGTTATTCAGTTTGGTTTTTATCATCCTGATTCTATGTTACCAAAAGCAAGTAGATGGCACAGTGTATAAGTACAAGTCCTGGAGTCAGGAAAATCTTGGTTCAAAATCAACCTCAGATGCTTATTAGCTCTATAACCCTGGGTAAGTCACTTAACCTCTGTTTGTCCATTTTCTCATCTGTGAAATGGAGATAGTATGAGGATCAAATGAGATAATAATTGTAATGCTCCTTATACTAGGCCTGGCACCCAGTAAGCACTACATAAATATAAGTTACTGTTTGCTCAAATGAACAATTAATTCTGACCATCCTCAAGAAGAGTAGTAGGAACAAACTGTAATCTCACTCTAGTATAAAAGCATAGTTTGTCTGTATCTTGAGTACTGTTTGCAGTTATAGTTGTCATATCTCAAGAAAATTGTATAAGGAAACTTAAGAAGTGTCTAAAGAAGAGGAAAATAATATGTACCAGGGAGTGGAATGGCTTCTCTATAAGAATAGACTAAAAAAAAATAGAACTTTTGCCTTAGAAAGATAAAGGGGTTGTGTGTAAAAGACAGTTAAAATAAGTATGAATTGGGTGAATAGTTACTTAGTCATCAAAACTAGGAAATAATACTGTAGGTATATAGTTAGGGATAGTCTGTTTTCTAGGATTAATTGAAAAAAAGGGAAAAAACCCTTCCCTGAGTTTGACTGCTGTATTAAGTAACCAAAGTTATAGATGGAAAGCTTTGGATTACCTTAGTCAATAGGAATTCTGGCAGCTGGACCATTGTCAGATGAAACCTGGACTCAGGGAAATTGTTTACCTCCAAGTAAACCCTCTACATAGATGCCAAGGACTTCTCCACAAAATCCTGACCCTCCAGGGAGAATCTCACAGAGGGAAAACCCTCCTTCAGCTTGATGGGAATTGTAGACAGACAAAACCTTCCATCAATTTGGTCAAAATCCAAGAAGGAAGTTGAAGTTCAGTTATTTCCAGTTGTGTCAGACCCACAATTCCTTTCTTACCCAGAATCCTTTCCCAGGGCTTCTCTCAAAACTCTCTTCTTTCAACTAGCCCTAGAAAACCAGACTATCCCTAACTATATTCCTACAATTCTTGAACTAAAAGTAATTTTAAGGGAACTGAAAGGAAATCTTGCACTGTAAATGGTCAAGTATGTGGAGCTTATCCCAAGAAGTTGCGAGATAGCTTTAGAAACCAATGAATGAGATGCCCATGTTTTTTCAAAAAAGATTTTAGAGATTTTCAGGGTAAGTTCCTGATCTATTTGGATAACATCTTAGGAGGCAACTGTCAGGTTTTCTCATAAAACATCTTTTGCGATATCATTAGAAAGAGAATACACAGCTAGATGGAAATCGTTCTGAGCCAATTTGGAAATTTTTTATGTTCTTTATTTAATTTTAGGAAGATCCTGCTTTGCTTCGTTGGACTTATGCAAGAACAGCAAATGTCTACCCCAATTTCAGACCCACCCCTAAGACCTCACTCTTAGGCGCTGTGTTTGGAATTGGCCCCCTTGTCTTCTGGTATTATGTTTTTAAAAATGATAGGGTAAGTCATAGAGTATAATGTTTAATAAATGTATGTTGAGTTGTTCAGTAGTTAATTGAGTATGTTGTTAACCTTTAGCCTCAGCTATGGTTCTTTTTCCTGGAAGAATGCAAAAGCATATTGATATCAGCCTAGAATTGAAGTCTACTAGTCAACTGTGTGACTCACTCCACAACACAGCATCCAGATTATAAGCATTGTAAAAAATTGATTGACTAATAAGCCCCTTTCCCCCCTTGAATTCTACTTTTTATGAGAAATGATAAATTAGCTGATACTAGCGATTAAAAAAAATCAATAAGCAGCCCTTTGAGTATACATGGGGATAAATTTGCACTTAGTTGAATGTCCATTGTCTTTTGAGTCTATAAGCCAGGAAACCCCCACATTTAATTCCTTTGCAGATCACTTGTTTAGAATTGAAAAATCATTTTCCTGTGGAAATGTTAAAGATTATCTAACACGTAGTATACTTGATTTTCTGAACCTTTTGTTCAGCTTTTTTTCCATTGTGTCCAGTTCTTTGTGACTCTATTTGGGGTCTTGACAAAAATACTGGAGTAGTTTGCCCATTCCTTCTCCAGCTAACTTGACAGATGAGGAAACTGAGGCAAACAGGTTAAATGACTCTCAGGTCACACACCTAGTTAAGTGTCTAAAGTTGGATTTGAACCTGGGAAGGTGAGTCTTCCCAACAGCAGGGCTCACACTTTTTCTACTTTGCCATCTGGCTGCCCAAAGAAAACAGTAACATTGTAATATGAATAATTAAACAAAACAAATAAAATTAAGCATAATGATAGTTTTCTTGAGTGCCAATTTGTGAGGATATGTGGATATCCTCCTTTTCTGAGGCATCCTTGTTTTCCTGATCAGATTAAGGCAGTCTATAATCTTGAGTTAGGGAAAAGTCAGGTCACTGAGCCCTAATTCTGGACTATTGTAGGGCTTTGGGTTTTTTTTTTTTAAACCCTTAACTTCTGTGTATTGGCTCCTTGGTGGAAGAGTGGTAAGGGTGAGCAATGGAGGTCAAGTGACTTGCCCAGGGTCACACAGCTGGGAATTGTCTGAGGCCGGATTTGAACCTAGGACCTCCTGTCTCTAGGCCTGACTCAATCCACTGAGCTACCCAGCTGCCCCTTTTGGTTTTGTTTTATTCCAGTTCCTTACTATTCCTCAATTTTTCCTCCTGACTCTTGCAGAAAGGAATGATGGAAGGAATAATGTCAGTCCCATTAGAGGAAAGTATTTCCTTTAGTTCTTTCCTAGTTAACCCTTCTCTACCCAGATTAGGAGTAGGAAGGAGACAGGAGGTCCTGTGTCCCTGTGCCATACTCCCAAACCATAGCTCCATTCACAGAGCTTACAAGCACCATCTTCTACATGAAACTTTCTCTGATTTCCCCAGCTATGAGAATCCCCTTCCCTTTCTCCCTTTGAAAGCAAAAATCTTTTCCTTGGTTGATGGATAAGAGGAATCCATCTGCCATTAACTTGCTGCTTCACTTAGCTATTGACAGGGTTTTCTGATCCTGGAGGGGCCAAGTTGATAGGAGGATTAGTTTCTTCCTTTGTAGATATTGAGATGACCTTAAGAAAGAAAGGCCCCTAAATTAATAGAGTATATTTGCCTGCAACTAGCAGATATTTCTCTGCGATTGCTTTACTTCTTTAAGATGTTTCTAATTCCATATATATATATATATATATATTTATATAACTGTGTCAGTCACTAGAAGAATCAGGTAATGGGGAAAGGAGGAGGGAGGGAGGATAAAGCCAGAATGCTGACAGAGAGAGGCAGTTAGTACAGTATAAATCTAAGGTAGCAACTGCTTCTAATTGTGGTGGAAGATGGGGTAGAGTGGTAGGAAGAGGGGTGGATTTCAAGATGCAAGATAATGTACTTCCCTCATCCCAACATGATAGGTTTAACACTTTTGCTGCTCAATTCAGATATATTTCTCTTAATTTTTTTTGTAATTAATTGCTTTCAAATTAAGTGTGCAGTGAATGGATTGAGAATAATTTATAGAAAGCTTATATTTTGAGGATTTCTTGTTCCATAAGATTCGAATTGATTTTCAGAATGATAGTTTAGTTGTCAGAATGCCAGTCATGGTGTTTTAAAGGTAAGAAATAGCATTTATAGGTTTAGACAAAATTTTCACAGTTAGTTACTCTACCTAATTTTCCATATTAACAGAAACATCACTTTAATCAGGGTACTATATCTTCTGAACATCTTAACAGATAGAAGTTGTATTTACAGATAGAAGTTGTATTTAGTAATTCAGAATTTCATTCTGCTCTCTTAACTCTTACAAATACCTTGTGACATCCTGCCAAAATCTACTCTCCACCTAAGTGTATCTCTGAAATTACTTCTCAATGAGCACCAGGGGCTAAAAGAGCAAAATTTCTATTCCAAAGGAAGGCTATTAGGTTTCATTAAATTTTATCTTCTGATTATATGGCATATTAAAGTACAAATTATTTGGAGATTTAAAGGAAGATATGTAGATTTATCACTAATAATTGTTTAACTTCCCTCTTTCTGTATGTCTAATGTAATGGGTGGTAGGGATTGTTAAATCATTGCTACTAGTTGGTACACATAGAGGTATAATTAGGCCAATGAGGAGAGAAGTTACTGATTATCCCTTGCTGACATTGTACTTGTCCTTCTGTTCCAGACCCTCCTCAGGGTGTCTGGGATTAAGTTTATAAATTTTCAAACCTTAGTTTGTGTATCAAAATATATCTAGCTTTGAGATTTTAGATTTTTTAAATTGTTTTGGTTTGTTTTAGGGTATATTTGATTTACATTTTTTTTCTCTCTTTTTGTAGGACAGGAAAGAAAAACTTATTCAAGAAGGAAAATTGGAAAGACCACTGAGCATCACTTCTTGAGTCTATGGAAATGTGGATAACATAAGGATTGTTATGTATTTAAGTCACTGGATTGCAACAGATTCTTGCTTAAATAAATTTTACGATATTCATTTAGCAGTCTCCTTTTTTAACAGTACCTTATATTTTTCTCCAGAGCTTCCTCCTATATTTTCTCATTTGTTTTCCCCAATAGTACTATAAGTATAAGTATTCCTATTTCACATGACTTTTGTATTAAAGCCATATAAAAAACAAAGAACAGAAAGTATACCACTCTCTTTTCTATACCTCTTCAGTTTGAGGATACTCCAACACACCTTGGGAAACCTCCCCAATTCATACTGCATGGTCTTGTTGCTCACTCCCCAAGGATAATCTTTTTGCTCTCATATCTTATCAGACCTTGACTGCAGGTTTAAAAAAGTCCCTTTGAAAAAAATCTTGACCTTATACCAAATTCCTAATAAGAAAGTAAAAATCTAATAAAGCTGATAATGCTTAAGTGGGTAACTGCCTTAGCAGCAGTGAAAAAGGGAACCAATAGCATGGTGAAAATGAAGTTTTGAAAATATTTCAAATTGATTCTTAAAGAGTTTTGATGGAATCTAGTATTTGGGAGTTGCTTTTTTCTTCCCCCCCCCTCAAATTACCCTTTTCCCTGATAACTCTGCTGGGCTGTTAAGTGTAGGCTGTGAGGAGGAGGAACAACAGCAGATTTGCTGCCATTATGGTAATTACCCTTCCCAGGAGAATGATGGGCTCTCCAATAAATATGGTTCAGATAATTTTTTACTTGAGAGAAAGCTATGGAACAAAATAACTACCTACTGTAGAAACATAAAATTATAGGGTTGGAAAGCAGCTGGTGTGGTCATCCAGGCCAGTCTCGTGACCCAATTTAGTAATAGTCCCTTTTATTACATCTCAATCAGGATGAATATTTTCAGGCACAGGGAGCTTACTACCTTCCATTTCCAGACAAGTTCCTTATATTGAATTAAAAGTAGCATTTCTGTAACTTCATTCATTGATTCTGATTTTGCTTTTTGGAATTGTTTAGAACATGTCTAATCTCATTTGTATATAGTTATTTTTCAAATATTTATAGAGTTCTTATGTCTTTCCCAGCTCTGTAGTTTTCCCTTCATCAACCTAAACATCCTCAGTTCCTTCAAGTGAACTCAAGATACAGTTTAAGTTCTTGACATCATGGTTTTTTTCATCTGCATTCCATCTTGTCATTTTTAAAAAAAAAAACTGTTTTATGACTGTCAATTTTTTAAAAATTAAATATGACCTGTCATGGCATTTAAGAAGTGACTAACTAGGGGCAGCTAGGTAGCACAGTGGATAGAGTGCCAGACCTGGAATTGGAAAGACCTGAGTTAAAGTCTGATCTCAGATACTTCCTAACTCTGTGACCCTGGGCAAATCACTTAACCCCATTTGCCTAGCCCCTGCTCTTCTGTCTTAGAGTTGTTACTAAGGCAGAAAATAATTTAAGGAAAAAAGGAGGCAACTCCTTGTGTCCTCTCCTGTCACCTTAGAGAGCTTGCTCCTTTTCTCTCATAAATCTTCACTCCCTCCCTATCTATTGTTTTTCTTTGCTGTCTACACTCTATCCGTACCTATCAAGCTTTTACTTTAACTTGCCATCCTTTTAAATTAGCATCCTACAACTTTCATAACCAAACTGAAGAAAAACAGTACATTCATTTCCTCTCCTACCACTCTTGTATCAGGCCCTGCACCAAAATCAGTCTTCAGAGCTCATCTCTCAACAAATATCTCTCTAAAGTGAGCAATTATCTTTCACTGGTATTTTGGCTAGTCTTTAAGTCCTCTTGCTTCTTGACCCTTCTGCTCCCCACTGCTCCGTACCACCTCCTCTCTGGATTTTCATGGCATTACTTTCTCCTGTTCCATCTGTATGAATGCACCTTCTTCATCCATGTCTCTCTTGCCCACTGTGTGTGGATGTCCCCAGAGCTCTTTACTGGGCCCTCTTCTTTTTCTATACCTCCTCACCCAGTGATCTCAGCTCCTATGGATTCAAGAATCTCCATGCAGATGACTCCAAGATTAATATAGCCAGCCTTAGCCAGTCTCCTGAACTCTAGCATCAATCAAGCACCTCTTATGCACTAGGCACTTTGTTAGACAGTGGGGGACACACCTCTTTAGTTTATAATATCAGATGCAGTGTGATATACTGGAAAGAATTCTATTGGAAACAGAAGACTGGAATCCTGGATGTGCTACTTAATACCCATTTGGCCGTGGTGACATTTTACACCTTGATTTCCTCATCTGTGTAATGGAGTTATATGACACCCAAACTACTTAGTATACCTAATAGGAGAGTTGTGAAGACCAAATAAGATAATCATAAAATGCTTCCTTAAAATCCTATGTGTGTGTGTGTGGGGGGGGGGGGGGGGGTTGAGTAGCTCAGTGGATTGAGATTTAGGCCTAGAGACGGGAGGTCCTAGGTTCAAAGCCAGCCTCAGCCACTTCCCAGTTGTATGACCCTGGGCAAGTCACTTGACCACCATTGCCCACCCTTACCACTCTTCCACCTAGGAGCCAATACACAGAAGTTAAGGGTTTAAAAATGTAAAAAAAAAAAAATTAAAAAAAAAATCCTATGCAGGGGCAGCCAGGTGACACAGTAGATAGAGATGGGAGGTCTTGGGTTCAAATGTGATATTTCCTAATTGTGATTTTAGCCCCAATAACCTAGCTCTTACTGATCTGCTTTGGAACTGGTATTTAGTATCAATTCTAAGATAAAAGGTAAGGGTTAAAAAAAAATCCTATGTAAATGTGACATGGACAATGGTTAAAAGTACTAACACTTTAAGAATGTACAGTTTTGACTTTTACCCAATATAGACTTTGCCCTACCTTTTCTCCTCTTAAATTTATTAAATTTTACTGTGTTTTTATTAATGTCCAGAGGCCAAAAACTGGGACCAGAGATAATTCCCATCATTTTCCCTCTGGCTGCCTTGTCTCTGCCCCTTCATTGTCCCAGACAGAACCTCTTCATGCTCTATGACTCTCCTGGTCCTGGAAAGACATGAAGATCTGTCACTCTTCTTCATTGGTATTTCAGGGCCAGCCAGCATAACCTTCATCTCTTATCACCTGAAAAGCACATGGTGCCTCTCCACACTGAGCTTCCAGCCTCCAGCACTAAGGAAAACAAAATTGAGAACTTCTAACTTCCCAGGGCTCCTCAGGAGGGAAGTGGGGGCTGAGCTTCTGGGGCTGCATAAAGAAGTCGGATATACCTCATGCTGCCAGCCCCTCAACTCTAGATGTCTCCAGTGAGTATCTCTGGTACAGAAAGAAAAAAAAATGGTTCCAGTGTATTATGTTTTTTTCTAAAAAGTATTTGACAGCTTTCCGTTTTAGAAGAATCATTCACTTCTTACCAGATTTAAACATCCGCACATAACTTTGCATCCATGTAGTAGAGTTCTTAGCCCTGCTATTACTAGCACTGTAGTCCCCTTAGCCTCTCTGTACCCCACTTTTGAAAAAGAACCCTGCTCTTCTCTGATGTTCTCTATGCTTGTTTTCTTAAGCGTGTTACATGGGCTTACTTATTTCATCTGTCCAGAAGAGTATTTATTCTGAGTTTTTTTGTTTTTTTTTTTAAACCCTTGCACTTCGGTGCATTGTCTCATAGGTGGCAGATTGGTAAGGGTGGGCAGTGGGGGTCAAGTGACTTGCCCAGGGTCACACAGCTGGGAAGTGGCTGAGGCCGGGTTTTTGAACCTAGGACCTCCTGTCTCTAGGCCTGACTCCCACTCCACTGAGCTACCCAGCTGCCCCCTTTATTCTGAGTTTTTAAGTGGTTCACTGAGCAATCTGGCCTCCCTCTGAAAGTGTCAGATGGACAGAAGAAAATTTATCTCCAATGAAATGACATGATCTGTGATTCAGTTCCCAAGGTCACAGCAAGAGAACAAAGCATCACCATCTTTGTTCCAATTCATTTCTATTTCCAAAGACTGAGCCTCTTATGAATAGAGTTTAAAGGTTTTAAACTCAGTGCATCTCCAGCTGGTTTCATCCCCCAACCTCTGGCAGAATTGACTCTTTTTTATGTCAACATAAACTCATGAGGGGCACAGCTATTCCACTCTTTCTTCATGGTATGGATTGTGTGCCACCCTTTAAGACTAAAACAAACAAAACCAGGCAAAATGAAAGCAGGCAGAAAGCTGGGTAGAATGACAACTCTTGAATTTTGCTTTCAACATCTCCAGGCAGCAAGCTTGGCAGGATTTGACCCCACAGGGACTGGGTTCAAATTCTGACATTATTGCTTTCTACCTGTATGTCCTAAATCATTTAAATTCTCAGGGCCTCAGTTTCCTTATTTGTAAAGGATGACAAGTGACCTCTAAGATCCCCCCCCTTTTTTTTTTAAATCCTTACCTTCCATCTTAGAATCAATAATGGGTATTGGTTCTAAGGCAGAAGAGTGGTAAGGGCTAGGCAATGGGGGTTAAGTGACTTGCCCAGGGTCACATAGCTAGGAAGTGTCTGAGGCAAGATTCGAACCCAGGACATCTAATCTTTATCTAGGTCTGACTCTCAACCACCTGAATTCCCTAGTTTTCCCCCCTAGTAAGTTCTTTAGGTATATTATTGCATCTAGAAAGTCTTCAGCCAAGTTTCATTTTACTCTCCAATCATTTTCTTACCAGATATCTTTCTTCCTTGTATGTGCCCTTGTCCACTCACTATTTTGCCCCACTTTCCATTTCTGGAATCATAATTGAATTAATACAGCCACTGCTACTAGAAAGAGTGTCTCAATCTACACTGCTATGGCTACACTTGCTATCCTGCAACTTTTGAGTCCATAATATCCCTTCTTGTCCACAACTCCATTATATGCATTTTCTTTCCCATTAAAATATAAGCCTGATTGATGGGGATTATTTTCATTTTTGTATTTATACCCCCAGTGCTTAGCTGTTTGGGGCACAGAAAGCATTTAATAAGAAATTTTCACTCATTCACCCACTTCTTCCAACCTGCTGATTTAATTGTTACTTAAAAGACTGTGAGGAAGGGTGTCAAATAAGAGTAAGGACTAGAAGACAGGCAGGAAATCTAGTTGGATCGTAAAAATCACAACTTGAAATTTTATGTGGAAAAATTCCAGGTTCCAGGTTACCAGGTAAAGGAAAATATGACCCCTTTTCCCAATCTCATCCCCAAGCTAGTATTTTAAATATAGTTATTGGTGAAATTTCTGCTTAATTTTAAATTATATCACATTAAATAAACTGATAGTCTGCCTCAAAAATCAACGATTCTATTTTGTTTCATGAACCAGACTCTGTTTCAGGGATAGGGTTAAGATGATTTGTAGAGTTCAACTTTCCACTCAGAATCAGAATTTTTCTTATGACATCCCTGACAGACACCTGACATCCATCTCATGTGTTTAATCACTTTTAGTGATTGGAAGGGAAGAGAGTGAGGAAGATCAATCAACATCAGAATCTATCATCAGAAAACTCTGATTGTTGGATGGCCAAAAGACCTGCCTTTTGGAAGAACATCAATATACATACAACCACTATTTTAAAAGTACCTCCTTGGATGTAGATCATTATGCTGCAAAGTTTACACAAAAAAT
Organism: Gracilinanus agilis; assembly: GCF_016433145.1. Classification (NCBI taxonomy): domain Eukaryota; kingdom Metazoa; phylum Chordata; class Mammalia; order Didelphimorphia; family Didelphidae; genus Gracilinanus; species Gracilinanus agilis. The sequence continues at coordinate 344,633,374 of NC_058132.1, read as the reverse complement.
TTAGTCCTGCTCTTGAGGTTTTTCCAATTTAGTAAAGGAATGAGAAGCCAACACAAATACCTATAAGACACAAGATATATAAGTGTATCTGAGAGTTACAAAGCAAAATGTTATGTGAGGTCCAAGGGGGAAGAATATTAACCACTAGGAGAAATCAGAGAAACCTTAGAGGAGGCAAGTTAGGAATTCAACAGACAAAGATAAGGAAAGGATGGTCCTGGCCATGGAAGAACCTGGCCAAAGGTACATAGGTATGAGAGCACTAAGACTGTTCTAGGGAATAAGGAAGAGGAAATGTCCAGATTTGTCCAATTTATCTGGAGTATAAAGTGCAAAAAAGTGGATAATATGGCAGAAGGCTGGACAAGTAAGATGGAACTAGGTTGGTGGAGGGCCATAAGTGCCAGGAGTGGGGGAAGAATTGAACTCTTTTCAGGAGGAAATAGAGAACCACTGAAAATTTCTTAGCAGAGGAGAAATATGAACAGATTTATCCAAAAGAAAGAAGATTTTGGTTGTGAAAGTAAGGATGGATTGCAAAGAGGATAGAGTAGTGTTAAGAAGAAAGAAAGAAAGAAAGAAAGAAAGAAAGAAAGAAAGAAAGAAAGAAAGAAAGAAAGAAAGAAAGAGGAGGGAGGGAGGGA
>NC_058132.1:344583959-344617805 GCF_016433145.1 Gracilinanus agilis | reverse complement strand
AGAGAGAGAGAGAGAGAGAGAGAGAGAGAGAGAGAGAGAGAGAAATGCATCTATCCCATTGTACTTCCCTTTGAACATTAGGGAATACTCATGGGCAGGTGGAGAAAGCACCAGAGAAGGCATTGTAAAGTCAGTGACTGAGAATGTGCATATATTGGTGGGTGCTCATTCAAGAATTCTTCATATCTTCATTTAAAAAAACATCACCTGTATTTTATATTTTCTGCATTTTGAGCCATATGCTCACAAGTGGAAAACAGATCTCACTCAGCTTGCTAGGAAATCACTGCTCTTGTGTTTTCCCAGGTTTCCTGATTCAGGAGGATGAGCCAAGAAAAAGAATAAATTCTTTCATATGTATCTAGGCATTTTGAATCATGAGAAAAATAGATACTATTTATATAATGCTTTAAGGTTTGTAAAGCTTTTTATATAAGTTATCATATTCGATCCTAACAGCAACTTTATGGGATAGATGCTGCTGTTACTAACATTTTACAAATATAGAAAGAGAGACTGAAAGAGCTCATGTTATTTGCTTCAGGTCACAGATCAAATAAAGGCCAGAGGCACTATTTGAATTCAGGTCTTCTTGACTCACAGGCCTGGTACTCTTTCTGCTATGCCAGCCTAGCTGTGAATCTTTGATAGCAGTGTTACAAAATTTTAACATTTGCCTTCATGGGTCACAAACTTGAGTTTTCCTTCAGAAAAAATAGTGATGGCCACTTCCACAGAGCCAGTGTTATGTAGTGGTAAGAGAATTGGATTTGGAGTCAGAAGACCTGAATTCAATTCCTTGGCTATGCTATTTATATGGCTTCAGTTATGACCTATCTTTGAGTTCCTTCCTACACCTTTCCAGATCAGCTGGACAACCTTTAAGGCATAATTACTGGAAAGAGGAGATGCCATGCCACTAATGTTATTGTGGCTGTGTTTTCTCAAGCCTCTCTCTGCTTTGTCACAAGGTTGGTAAATTCTTCTCCCCTTCCCAAATCCTATAAGATTCTTCTGTAGACTTTCAATGATCCTGACTTTGGCTGAAGTCAGCAAACCACAATGTAATGGAAACTTGGGCAGTTTGTAAAAGAAGACATCTTAAACTGTTGCTAGTAGTAACATGGTTACTGGAGAAGTAACATCCTATGCAAATCAAATAGGCAGCACTTTGTGGGGAAGTGAAGGAAGAATGGGTTTTTCCATTCTTCTCATAAGAAAAACACAGAAAAATACTAGAATAAATTAAAAGAAAAACTGTTCAGGAATGGAAGGACTAGAGATGTGTTAGTAAATGTTTAACAACTGGGTCTCAGAAACAAACAAACCCAACAATATCTGCACATATCTTTTTAAAACTTAATCTGTATTATGAACATTTTCTCCATCATTTTCTTAAATCTAGACAACCAACAAAACAATAAAACAAGCTCTAAATTGTAGTGTTTGCTCATTTCCCAGGTGTAAATGCTCATATTGAAAACTGAACTGATTCCAGCATGTACCTGGAAGGATCCCAAGTCTTTTTTTTTTTTTTTTAACCTTTCTAATGCTTCTCAAACATATAGAAGCTTTATCTTTATAGAGAAAAAGAAAGCTAAAATATCTTAGGGAGAAACCTTAAAGAAGAGGGTTTTGAGTACCAAAGAATGTTTTAGTTGCTCTCCTTTCTCATATCAGCCTTTTCGAATCCTGGGGTCCCTTTAACACTCAGCTTAAACTACTTTCTTCAGGAGGAGAACTTCTCCAGTTCCCCCAGCTGTTAATGCCTGCCCGTTGGAGTGTTTCTTCTCTGAATGGATCATGCAGTACCTATTTAGATCCAGGTTGGCTTTCTTATTAAAATGGAAGCTCCTTGAGGGAAGGACTATTTTTGGATCTTCCTTTGTATCCCAGCACTTAACAAAGTGCCTGACACATAGGAAGCTTTTAATAAATGCTTGCTGAGTGGGCAGTTAGTAGCTTAGTGGATAGAGAGTGAAGCCTAGAGATGGAAGGTCTTGGGTTCGAATTTGATCTCAATCACTTCCAAGCTGTGTGCCCCTAGGCAAGTCACTTAACCCCTATTGCCTATCACTCTTCTGCCTATACTTTAGTACAGTATCAATTCTAAGAAAGACCATAAGGATTTGAAAAATAAATGCTTGTTGATTAATTGATTGGTAGTTCATCAGGGACAAAGAAAAACACAGGAAAGCCTTTTCTTTGTCTAGTTTAAAGCAGCTTAGAGAGGAAGAAAGAAGGGTGTGTGATTGAAATAGAGAGAAATCACAGCTGGCAGTTGAAAGATGACTTGCCTCAAGTGAGCTTGAAACAAAGAGAGCTCCACAAACTCCAGGAAGGTTTTGATACCAAGCTTAGAATGAGTATTAGTTACCACGGAACATTTCAAACTATGTGTATGTAAGATTACTAAAGAGAAAGGATCAGATTGTGTGTATGTACACACAATCACACACACACACACACACACACACACACACATCTTGTTCAGTGGTATCCATCATGTCCAGTTCTTTGTGACTCAACTTGGGGTCTTCTTGTCAAAGATATAGAAGTGGTTTACCATTTATTTCTCTAGCTCAATTTACAGAGCAAGATATCAAGGCAAACCAAAGTTAAATGGCTTTCCCAGGTTCTAAGTAATTAAGTAACTAAGGCTGGATTTGAACGCAGGAAGATGAGTCTTCCTGACCTCAAGCCCAGCACTCTGTCTACGTATATTTGTACTTACATATATTGTATATATTCATCTGATTAACAGGGTTTGGTTTTCAGACAAAGTTTTTTTTTTTATTTGTTTGTTTTTTCTTAATAATAAAAGAAGTGAGATAGATATGTTCCTCTCTATCTCAACTGAAATTTTCTTATCACTCAACTGCTGGTACTCCCCTCCCCATCCCCCAACTACCTTGTACTTAATTCCTATGAATAGGGATTATTTCATTCTTTGAATTAGAACCTTCAGTGCCTAGAAGAGGGTCCGGTAAATAGTAAGTGTTTAATAAATGTTTATTGAATGGCTAATGTGATATGCTTTGTTCGTCTACATGTATTTGTAATATTTTTTATCTTTTTGGCTGGTGAAAGGAGGAAAGGGAAAGAATTTGTATCTAAAAATATAATAAAATTGAATTAAGAAATAAATGTTTGTTGATTGATTAACTGATACATTCGCAGTTTTTGTCTTATATCTTGGATCATGAGCCTATGGTAAACTATCATCACCTATTGGCAATGTACCTAAATTATAAGAGAAAAGACCAAAAAGGGAAAAAAAAAAAAACACCCTGCCCTGTTTGATGCTGAAACTGCAAAACTGAAGTTAACAGCATATAGCCAGTACTAAATTAATATTTCTATAATGATGTCAGCAGCTTTGGCAAAGCATCTGCAGAGAATGGAGAGGCCACAGGATCCCAATTGTATAGCAAGGGGAGAGATACTTACTGGATGACAGTCCAATTATTGGGGATAGTGACAACCTTGCCCCAGGGACGACATAGAGGGATTACTTGCTGGAATACATTCAGCCATAGAGACAAAGAGCAGTCATGTGTAAAGTCTGCGTAGGAAATGAAAGGAGTAGTTACCGAATGAAGTGAACTTGGAAGAGGATAACCATATTTTCATGCCATGCTTAGGAGCCAGGACCACAGGTCTCTTGGCATACTCAACTACAGGTGGCAGGAGCAGCAATGCTTCCTTACAGACCCAGTAGCATCAAGAATGTGGAGCTGGAAAGTTAGTACACAAATGGGGCAAATGTTTAGTCTCTTTCTGAGGCCAAATTATTTCCAAAACAAATAGGAATCAGGGAGTAAAGGCAAGTTTATTTCACATGGCATCAAAACCTCTACTGATTCTGGTGAATCTCTCACATACAATCTCATTGTCTTGGGCCCAGGAAAACTTTGGAGACAACAGTTGTTGGCTCATGTTTTTCATAAAAATCTCTCTGCTTTGTGCCTCCACCCATGAAAACTCTAGGAATTTCAGTATCTGGTTCATTTTGGTTATCACCCAAAAAGCTTTCAGCTACCTTTGGACCACCCAAGACAAACAGACATTGAATACAACACAGATTTTATTTAGCCTGATAAAGAGCACAGAATAGGCTCAGTGATCAAGCTCCTCAATCCTTAGGAAAGTTTTCTATCCTTTTCTAGAAGTATTTAATAACCCTCCCCTCTAGAAGTTCCCATCTTCCTGTAGGACTTATTCGTTCTTTGACTAACATAAAAGGATAGATCTGAGTTACTCCTTGGGCCTTTCCTGTATCTATGGAATTATAGGATTAGAGATTTGGAACTGGAAGAAACTTAGAGATCATCTTGTCCAATCCTGTGCTTTTAATCAGAAGGGTTGATGATGTGATTAAAGTCATATATGGTGGAGATTTAAACCTAGGTCCATTGATTCTAAATCCACTATATTCTGTTGCATCCTTCTTCCCCTGCAGGTATATGCAGATGATATAATCTATAGGCCTTTATCCAACTCTAAATGAACCTGCCATCTCTATCCTCTTTCTTGCCTTCTCTCATTGAGGTTCCAAATCTCTTCCTTCTCTTATCAAGGTTTTGAATTATTTGCCTTCTCTCATCGAGGTTCTATTTCTCTTGCCTCTACCTTATTTCTCTTTGAGGTCCTTTCTATTTTTGCTTCTTTCTCTATTATATTCCTTTCCCTGCTCCTTTTTTCTCTATTTATTCATCTTTTAAAGGCCAGCTCTTTCTCGATTTTCTCTGGAAGACCTTCTCTGATTTTTCTTTAAACATCACACAACATTCTGTTTTAAATGCACTTGTAGAGAAACAGGGATGTGATTTATTGCCAGGGTTCTGGGGAGGAAGAAAAGGAAAGAGAAAGAAAAAGGTCATCAGCCTTTTTAGTTTTCTCCAACTAGTTCATCCCTTCCCCTTGTCATTTGCACAAAACAAAGGAACACAATGGAGGAGGGTTAAAAATGGTTTACTTACCAGTTTCACTCAGTGGTTGTTGTTTTTTTTTTTTTTTCAGTTTGAGTAAATACAGCCCTGGAACTATTTGCCTAGACAAGTGATAATGAAATGACATCAAACTATAAGGGATCTCTGTCTAAAAAACATATGACAGACTGAGGGACCCAGAAAAGACAGTGGGAAAAATAAATCAAAGAAGAATTCAAAGAGCAGATGTTAGATGCCTAGGTATCTGTTATTCTCTATGAACAATCTGGATTAAGTGAAAAAGCTTTATCATTAACTGAGAAGATTCCATAGCCATTAGCTGAGGAATTTCTCTCTACTGAATGAGAGAACTCACTGAAGAGAGTTGTAGTACCACCTCTCCCCTCCTTCACAGGGGTGAGGGGGAGGGGGAGCTTATTAACTATAGCCCCTGAGAAGTAGCACCTCACCTGAAGACCATTCCTGAAGCCTAGGGTTTATGTATTGGGGTGAAATAGAGTTGAAAATTTTGTATCCCTTTTCTACAAGGAGAGGCTTACTAATCATAGTATTCCTGGTGAATGGTGAATAGGATATTAGGTAACCCTAAGGATAACTGGATAGATAAAGACCAGTTGGAGCAGAGATTTGATGTCTACAATGACAGAAAACAATATCCAAAAGGGAGAAGACCTAGCAGAGAACATTCCTTTGATGATATCACCAGAAGAAACCAGTAGTTTTGCAGTGTTAGAGGCTCAGTTCTCTGCCTGTGTTCCCTATCCACTGTATGTGTACCCACCATATGTGCCTTGATTACATGTGTTCCCCATATACAATGTCATAAATGAATTCTATTTAAACCCATTTTTTCAGCTTAAAGTACATATGAGGGGGTGGAAGTTTTAGGTTTATAGGGGAATGTTCTGTTGTTATATTGTTGCCATGCCATTGCAATAAACCTTTGCTCGGAACTAAATGTGTTCTTTAGCTGACTAAAAAGAGTAGAGATATAGGTGGGATTTTGGAGAGAATTTGAATTCACAATGTACTCCTAGAACCTGGGAGAATTTTCTGGAGGATTAGGGAGCTCTGGGTGTTACATGGTTAGGAGATGGGGACTAGACTTGTGATGTTACTAGTAAATGAACTCATTGGTAAGAGAATTCCTTCTATCAAAGTAGATTGGCACTTTCTCTTCAACTTAGAGTTTTAAAGAATTACCTAGGGCACTGAGGGGTTTCATGGTTTGCCAAGAATCACATAACCATTATGTGTCTGAGGCAAGACTTGACTGAAAGTCTTCCTGACTCTAAGACCATCTTTCTCTCATATATGTATATACATACATACACATAAATATATAGATATATGTAATACATCTGTGTATATCTGTCCCTTATCCCTCCACTTGATTCTAAGCTCCACAAGAACAAGGACTTTGTCATAACTCATTTTAGCTTCTCCCCTAGTACTCCTTTTATACTGCTCTTCATTCAGTAGACACTTTAGTTTGCTCTTTTTACTTTTTGGTTTTATTTTGGCAACATTGATAGGAACATCATGTCCAGGGGGCAGTGAAGTGACTTGGTGGATTGAGAACCAGGCCTAGAGATAGGAAGGCCTGGGTTCAAATTTGACCTCAGATTTTCCTAGCTGTGTTGGACAAGTCATTTACTGTCCATTGCCTAGTCTTTACCATTCTTCTGCCTTGAAAATTGGTTTTAAGATATAAGATAAGAATTTTTAAAAGTAAAAAAGAAATATCATGCCCTGAACAAAGTTATGACTTGGCAATACCAAATTTGTGTTCAATTCTGGGTATCACATAATAATAATAATAATAATAATAATAATAATAATAACTATGTTCCCAGGCACTGTCCTAAGCATTTTTACAATTATCTCATTTTTATCTTCACAACAACTTTGAGAGAAAAGTACTATTATTATCCCCATTTTATACATGGGGAAACTGAGACAAACAGAGGTTAAAGTGACTTGTCCAGGATCACTGAGCTCTAAGTATCTGAGGCCAGATTTTAGAAAGAGCTTTGACAAGCTCCAACTCACTGAAAGGAAAACAACCAGAAGGATGAGAGAATGATGACATAATATCAAAGGAGGAGCCATTGGGGTCCTGGGATGTTCAACTTCAAGAAAAATACTGGATGGAGAAGAGGACAGAATGAAAAAGGATGGTACAATACACTCTGACACTTTCTAAATTCTGAGGACCTGGGTTCAAATCCTTCTGATGCTTTCCACTTGTATGATCCTAGGCAAGCCACTTAACATCTCTGTACCTAAGTTTTCTCCTTTGTAAAATGGAACACATATCCTTTGATTTCAATTCAGTGCTCTACAAAAGAGAGGTCAAACTTAAATAGAAATGGGAACTACTAATCAATACATAAGAATCCCTCAGGGTCATACATTGACTTAGTTTCAAATGTAATGTTGTCTATACTTTATTGTATTTTTAAGTTGTTATTCAGTTGTTTTTCAGACCTGTCCAAATCCTTATGACCCCATTTGGAGTTTTCTTGGCAAAGATACTGTAGGGATTTGCCATTTACTTTTCCAGTTAATCTGATGGGTAAAGAAACTGAGGCAAACAATGGTAAGTTACTTGCTCAAGGTCACACAGGTAGTAAATGTCTGAGGCCAGATTTGAACTTAGAAACGGAAAGTTTTTTTTTAATCCAGGCCAGCACTCTCTCCACTGTGCCACATATAAATTTTGTTAAATATTTCCCAAATTACATTAAAAAAAATCTCTTACCTTCCATCTTGGAATCAATACTGTGTATTTCTTTCATGATGTGACAACTTACTGTAGTCCAGGCTACTAAAATGGGTTAGTGAGTGATTGTTGTTGCAAAGCTTATGGGACATGGACCACTACAAAAACCTGCTTTGATTTGTGAATTTTTTCCTTTCACATTTTTTTTTAATATCCTATATGTTCCTCGGAGGTTATTTTTTCCTTTTATTTTTCTTTGGACTCTTTGAAGTTTTGAAAATTGATTCATATACCTTATGCCTTGACCATGTATTCCTGTGTGATTCCCATGTGTTTCCCTGTATTTTCCTCAGGGGGGAATGTAAAGTTGCTCTCCTCTGGGGGGACTATGTTATTGCTGTGAATTTGGACTTGAATTTGACCCTACTTTAGAACAGAAGACTACATCCCAGAATCCAGAAGGCACCATGAAGATGCCTGCAGAGACCACACACTGCACCAGAAGATCCAGAGTGAATTTTGAGACATGGCAAATTTGAACTTTGCCAGGTTGAATGTATTTATTTTGAATGGACACTTTCTGAATGGACTGGTCTCCCAAAGGATCACAGCAGGGAATGTAAAGTTGAAAAGACCTTGTACCCCTTTAAACTACATTACCCAAACTCCTTTTCACCATACCCATAATTCCTTAAGCCTTTTCTATTGGTTGTTGGCTTTCATGGGCTGTATTGAAATGGGTTTTTTGGCATGGTCACGGGAGCTTTTGGTCTGGAGGCAGCGTGATGAAGGGTGAGTTGGGACTCTTTCCCTGTGTTTTAATAAAACCTTATAAATATCATACTTTGGAGGCATTGAATATTAATTTTAAAACTGGTTTTAAGACAGAAGAGTGATGAAGGCTAGGCTTAAAGCTATTGGGTTTAAGTAAGCTGTCCAGGGTCATGGATCTAGGAAGTCTCTGAGGTCAAATTTGAACTGAGGACCTCCTGTCTGTAAGCCTAGTTCTCAATCCAGTGAACCACTTAGTTGCCTCCTCACCCCCAGGTACATTTAAATTTGGTTTAGACTGCACTCAGGAGTGTTGTGGGCTTAGGGTTTGATGCCTCTGCTTTATACTATATAGGGACTGTTCTTAAAGAATCTTTCTGTAGTATTCTACTGGAACAATGGCTGAAGTCAAGAGCAGGTACCCTGTGACTTCATTAGAGAATGGTGACCCTCCGAGATTAGTTATTACTTACATGGCATGCATGAAATGGTGAATGAATCAAGGTACATGAAACTTTGCAATGAATACTTATGCAGGGTGTCCCCGGTCTTTTTGCATTTTAAGCTTCAATTAGCTTAAATAAAATGGCTTTAATTAGCTTAAATAAAACTAAGAGGAAGACTTTGCATATCAAGAAAATTTTTTCATAGTGGGCATTTCCTTCCCAGATATAGTTCACTACTCCTTGGTTCCCCTTGTGACAACATGATCCCCTAGGTGTGGGAAGGTTATCAGGAAAGAAAAGATCACCTAATTGCTATCCTTCTTCTGATGAGCTCTAAGGATACCTCCATTGGTAGTTTTGTTTTTTTTAAACTCTTACCTTCTACCTTAGAATCAATGCTATATTTTGGTTCCAAGGCAGAAGAGCAGTAAGGGCTGGGCAATGGGGGTTAGGTGACTTGCCCAGGGTCACACAGCTGGGAAGTGTCTGGGACCAGATTTGAATTGTAGGACCTCCCGTCTCTAGGCCTGGCTCTCAATCCACTGAGCTACCTGGCTCTCAATCTACTGAATTGCCCTCTCCATTGGTAGTTCTGATTTCTTTCCACTTTAATCTCATATATGTATTGAAGAGCATTGTTTGCTAAGCATCCTTCTGAATAGTCTGAAGATAGCATGGTCTCCCACTGGTGGGGTCCTGTCCAGCTGTTACCAGTTGTGCTCTTACTTTTGGATTTTTGCCTATCATTTAAAGTATTATCCTTGGCTGGACTGACCCCTGGATCACAGCTTGTGCTTTGGCCTCACATCCATCATTGGGAGAATAACTTCCTAGCCAGGGCTGTACAGGAAGGAACTACTTCTTAAATCTTCAGTGTGAGTATTTGTATCTTGGAAGTCTAGGAATGCAACAAGTCAGAACAGGATTGTCTAGATTTAAAGTGACAGGGAATGTGTTAATGATTCAAATTAAACTTAAATGTGTTGCAGATGCTTTTTTGCCCGTAGAGCATTGCTTATAAAATATTTACCAGCACACCACTGCTCCTAAGGGTGCACCTATGTTTGAGAATGGCACCCCATCCTCCTCCCCACCCACACACACCTGCCTCATATCCATGGCCCAGCCTTCAAGGATTCCTGCTAGACTTTTACTTCTCTCTTCAGACTAAACCACCTCCCATCCTATGCCTGCCCACACTCTGGCCATTGGGTTTATTTCCACACATTGCAGGTAAGTCTTTATTGAGTAATTAAGCTTACAATAATGGCACTTGTGATATACTTTTGCATTAAACTTCATGGCTTCCTTGGATGTGGGAGAATGGATAATTAATTTAACCAACTACCCCTAGATTTGGCCAGAGGACAGAGGCTTATATAACAATATGTAGAGATCCTGATTCTTCCAAGAAGGACCCTAAACATCCACTCTTCAGGCTCATTTGAGACCAGTGGGGTTTCTGGACTTGGGCGTGAAGTGGCTCCTCAGAGTTTCCCAGCATTTGTAATAGTTCTCATCCAAACAGTTGCATGTCTTGAGACCCCACTTGGTGACAGCCAAACTGAGGGAAGTCTCAAACATAAATGCCTGGTGGAAATGAGGGAAAAAGGGGGTGGAAAGAGACATGGGTAAGTATCAACAATGGAAGGATAAAGTACAAGATAAGTAATTAGAAAGCTAGCATTTATGTGGGATTTTAAAGTTTGCAAAGTGCATTACATCTATTGTCTCATTTTTATCTTCAAAACAATTCTGAAAGGTAGAGGCTATTATTAACCCCTTTTTACAGAAAAGAAAACCGAGGTAAAGAATAGTGACTTGAGTAAGATTTGAACTGAGGACTCCCCCTCTCACAGATCAGTGGTGTCAAGTCAAATAGAGATAGGGTTCATATATAAGGACCCATGAGGGCTTCATATTGGTTCAGGAAACCATATATTTGTTTATATTCTGTATTTTTTATTTGTTTTGCTAAATATTTCCCCATTACATTTTCATTTGGTTCATACTATCATTAAGGCCTCTGATGGTGTGTGTGTATGTGACCTGTGTTCATCCAATTTGGTGTCTAAAACTGGGTTTCTTAACCGTGGACTTGGATGACCAAAAACAACCCTATCTTTATTTTCAATAGCCTTTCACTGAAATTGAGCATCCCCTTTGATTTTGAATGGAGGTAACAAATCATTATGCTGAAAAGGAGTCCTTCAGCTTCACCAGATAGCCAAAGGTGTCCAAAGACACAAAGTTTAAGAATTTTGATACAGAAGGACATTTTACTGGCCACTTCACTTTTCGACTGTTTTATGTGAAACTGCAGCGGGGAAAACTACAAATGACAACTCCAACCCTGACCAAACTCTGAATTCTAGAGCCAGGAGTTTGTTGTCATTCAGTTGTTTAAGTCATGTCTGACTCTTTGTGACCCTATTTGGGGCTTTCTTGGCAAAGATACTGGAGTAATTTGCCATTTTCTTCTCCAGCTCATTTTACAGATGAGGAAACTGAGACAAACAGGTGTAAGTGACCTTCTCAGGGTCACACAGGTAGTGTCTAAGACCAGTTTGAATTTGAGAAGATGAGTTGTCTTGACTCCAAGCCTGGTGCTCTATCCACTATGCCATCTATCTATCCTGAGGCTAGGAGAGTCTTAGACAAAATATTGGTCACTGATCTCCACCCCTAACATACTGAATGCTTTCATGCCGATCCCTGATTACCCAGGGTACTCTGTGGTGATGCCCTCCCTAAGCAAAGACCCCCTGTAAAAAAATCTTTCCTGTGTCCTATTCTTTTACCACCCTGATATATGATAAATGACAGTTATATTATAAAGCCAAAGGTGCTCATCATAATTCTCTTTCTTATGTATAGGCAGAGACTATCAAAAGGCAATAATTTAAACCAAAGGAGTAACTTAATTGGTAAGAAGTTGAGATATCCTCATAGACTAGAGGATGGAAGTAGAGTATAAGCAGAAGATTTCTAGAACCAACTAAAAGGGGCTGAGCCAATTGTTAAATTTTCAGTGTGAGCCTTTAACACCTCAGAAATCAGCAGATGCTAAAAAATCAGGACTTGATTTATTGTTTTGTTGATTGTCTAGAATTAAGAAAATGATGGAGAAGATGTTACTGATGCAGATTACATTTAAATTGTTTACATCCCCAGCCCTAGCTGGTTGTTAAATATTTACTATTATACTCCTGTATCATAATACCATGTTAGGATCCCTTTGTGGCATCCCAGGGCAGAAATCCCTTGAGACAGTATAAAGGAGAAGCACTGGATCAGGAATCAGAGGTCCTTGGTTTGAATCCTGCCTCTAATACTATCTAGCAATATCATCTTGGAAAAGTTACTTCCCCTTCTCTGGCCTTCTGGAAAGTGAATTTTAGGCTTATACAACACTGCTTAATGGGCACTGGACTTGAAGTCACAAAGACTTGAGTTCAAATCCTGAATCAGATACTTAGCTGTTTGCCTGGACTCCTCTGTAAAATGAAGGGGATTGCACCTAATCGCCTCTAAAGGCCTTTCCAACTTGACAGATAATGAGTTTATGATGCTCATAGGCAAGGTAAACAGCGAGGTAACTAGATGACTTCTAAGGTCCCACTCAACTGACATTTGAGAACCTTATAACTAATCTACCCTAGCCTTGAGTGCTGAGTTTGGATTTAGCTCAAATTCTAAATTCTAATGATGGTTTTCATGGCTCAGTTCACTAGCAAAATACTCAATTTGTAGTCAAGCAAGGCTAACTGTTGATTTTGAGTATTAGGTAGCATCTAAATGATCATTCTGTTCTCTTTTTAAACTAATTTGCACAGGATTTAGAATAAACTTAGATTTTATAGTCAATAGATCTTACCTACAAACGTATAATAAAACCAAGGATAGCAGTAATTCTATTCCAGTTGAATATTCAGAGCATAGCACACAGAAAATGCGGAACAGATTTTAAGAACCAATCAGTTTCTTTCTATGCCAGATGCAAAAGAAAAGAAATACGGATGAAAATATGAGTCATTAGTTCAGGCTGCAATGAGGCAGGAGCTCCTGGACTCTCACTGGTTTGAGAATATGGCCAACAGGTATCATTTTACCATTACTGTAGACCTGCTCTTGGGAGCTTACTTTGGCCTTAAAAGAAGTCAGAGAGAGGAGAGACTTGGACAGACTGTGTGCTCAGGGCCCTGGGGAGGAGGAAAGGGATTCAAAAAGGCCTTTAACTTAGAATTAGTTATCTTTCTCTGTGCCTTCAACAAATCCAAATGGGACAGTTGGTGGAATTCACAGTTTAAGCTGGAAAAAGTTTCATATTCCTTCCAGACTTAATCCTTTTTAAATGTTTGGTTCACTTCTCCTACCCTACTAGAGAGGAGAGGCTATATTTCTAGAGTCTGAAGAGATTTAGTGATAAATTGACTGGTTTGTTAAGCTATGACTTTGTAATGATAGGAGCTAGACCACCAGATTAACACAGTTATCTATCTTATCTATTATTATTTATAGTATGATAGCTAACATTTATGGGCAGCTAGGTAGTAGGATGCATAGAGCACTGGGCATAGAATCAGAAGGACTCATCTTCATGGGTTCAAATCCAGCCTTAGACACTTACAAGTTGTGTGACCTTGGGCAAATCACTTAACCACGTTTGCTTTGGTTCCTCATCTGACAAATGGCCTGGAGAAGGAATTGTTAGACCACTACAGTATCTCTGACAAGAAAATCCTAAATGGGTCCCCCAAAAGTTGAACACAACTGAATCAAATGAACAACAATGAACATTTACATCATTTATAAGCACTTTAAGGTTTACAAAGATATATATATACACATACACACATATGATTTTACCTTCATAACAGTCTTGACATGTAGGTGCTATTATTATCTTCATTTTAAAGATGAGAGAAATGAGAACCAGAGCGTTTCAGAGTGGTTAAGTGACTTGCCCAAGGTCAAAGAGGTAATACGTCCTGGAGGTAAGATTTGAACTGAAGGTTTTTTAACTGTAGGTCAAGCTCCCTATCTACTGCACCATCCAGCAAGGGTTTCCCAGTATGATGATTTCAAAATGTTACCTGCATCTCTGAATCACTTGCTATTGCCCTATTCATGTCCCCTATGGATCCATCATCTACCTAATCTTAGTCTGTTAGGATTCTTAGCAGGAAGGGAGCCCCTCTCCTGACTGAGACTTTATAATCAATAGCAATTTCTTTCCCTTCTCCTCTACCTCACATCCTCCATCACCATTTTTGAGAATTTTGCTTTCTGGCTCCTCATTTTATTCTACTTTTCATTTATACTTTCTCCCTTCCACTCACTCCTCTTCCTCATTTAAAATAAAAAAAAAAGAAAACTATTGTAAGAAACAAATTTCCACATTGTTCATGTCTGAAAATTCATGTCTTGCTCCTCTCCTATTAGGGAGCCAAGATCAAGGCAGGAAAAAATGAGACCTCACATAGCCCTGATTTCCTCTTTTGTTTCTACTCCATGGAAAAAAGAGGAGGTAGAAGTGGCTCTAACCCCTCACTTTGTACATATATACACATATATCATATGTATGTACATATATCTTATATATATATGTATGGCATAAAAATACTGCAAATACCAATCAAACATTTATTAAATCCCTACTATGTGCCAGACACTGTTAAATGCTGCAGGGGATACAGAGAGGGTCAAAATACAGTCCCTGCTCTCAAGGAGCTTACAATCTAATAAGAGAGGCAACATGCATATAAATATATACAAAGCAAGTATATGCAATGTAAAAAGGAAATATTTAACAGAAAGACTGGAATTAAGAGAGGCTGGAGAAGGCTTTTAGCAAAAGATGAGGTTTTAGTGAGGACATAAAGGAAGCCAGGGAGGTCAGTAGGTAGAGATGAGGAGGAAGACTGTTCCAGGCATAGGGGACAGCCAGAGAAAATGCCTGCAGCCACAAAATGGAGGATTTTGTTCATGGAATGACTAGCAGGTCAGTGTCACTGGATCAAGAGTACATGGTGATGAGTATGGTGTAAGAAGATGTACGTGTGTTTGTTTCTTCCATTGGAATATAAATCTAAGAGTACATGGTGGTGGGTGGAAGAAGACATATGTGTGTTTGAGTGTGTGTTTATATATTAGTGTTGGTGAAGACGTGGCACGTGTTTAGAGCCCAGCACTCGGGGAGCTGCTCCATTCCATTTTTTGCATGCCCCATCCCTCTGTCCAGATGCCCAAATATACTTGTTTCCACCACTGGAATATCACCGCATAAGCTACTTGTGATTAGGTACTGTTTTATTGATGTATCTATAATCCCAGTCCCTACTACAGTACCTGGTACAGAGTGCACAGTTAATTAATAAGTTCTTATAGATTGATTGGAGATGAACACAAAGTTGGGGCTCACTGAATGATAATATTGGGATGTAACCTGCTTACTTACCATGGTTCCATCTGCAATCCTCTCCGGCTCCAGCTTGGCCTTGCTTGCTTTCTCAAAACAATCCCCGTCTGGTCCATGAGGAGTCATGGCACTGTGTAGACTGCCTCCTCCAGGCTGGAATCCTTCTTTTTTTGCCTCATAGTGTCCTTTGATCAATCCCATGAATTCACTCATACAGTTCCCTATGGAATTTTGAATTTGGTTTTAATAGCATAAAGGAAAACAGGTGTAGTATTTGAAACTAGAGTCCCAAAAGGCATAAGAGAAAAGCAGGTGAACTTTAGAGAATGATAGAATACAAAGGAGGAAAAACAAGAAGACTCTAGCTCTGGAGTCAGAGGAATTGGGTCCAATCCCACCTCTGATGCTTTCTCTCTGTGTGGCTTTGGGCAAATCACTTAACTTCTTGTAGCCTCAGTTTACTGATCTGCAAAAAGAGGAGGTTGGACTAGATGACCTCTGGAGCTATGATTCTATGATGAAAGATTACAGGTCTTACCTGTGACCCAACATTTTACTAGGGTTGATGTGAATTTGCACAAGACTTGAGTTGTAAGATCTCGAAGGCATGAGGCTAAGCTAAAGGAAACCAGGCTGTGGCAAGAAATTATGATAAAGATGAAATTTGAGCTGTAACTGTACTTTTTATGCTATTAGTCCTGAAACATTTAAAACTATTGATCTTGGACACTTTCTTCTCACATAGTATCTTCTTCGTTCTGCCAAGACTTTTTAGTCTCCTTTGCTGACTACCCATCTTCCATCCTCTTTTCTCCAGCTATATAGTTTTTACCTACCGACTCTTTGTCCTCGAGCCTCTGCAGTTTTATTTCCTCACTCAGTCACCACCTTTGTAAACTCATCTGCCTTTATAAGGCTTCAACTATCACCTCATAGGGGATGACTCATAAATCTCCACCTCCGCTCCTCCTCCTCCTCCTCTAGTCATATATTTCCAACTTCCTACAAGATATAGCCACCAGTCTCTCTTATCACAATGCCATCTTATTCCTTTCTGATTCTGACCCATCATCGTTGGCCACCAATTTCCACAAATGGAGAAAAAAAGAACAAACAAAAAAGGAAAATTAATTTAAAAAACCCCTAACAACATGAGATCTGTTATCTTCCCTCCTCTTCCCACCTCTCTGCATAGAAGAGGCTATAGAAAAGCAGTAAGAGTCAAGGAATAGCACCATAAATCATAAATGTAGAGGAGAGGACATTTAACCATCCAGGAGTTCAGGGAAGCAGGGGTGGATGGGATGCCCCATGGTCTGTTCCAGATAGTCTCCAGAGACAGGACCTGATATTCTCATTATCCGGCCTGTATTAGCCTCCTTTTCACCATGATTCTGTCATTTTTCTGTCTTAGACTGTCTTGGACTACATCTTGAAAGAGTTTCTTTGAGTCATAATTCTTCAATATATTTGATCTGATTTGATCTTAGATTTCATTTTTGTCCAACCCTGACTTACTGTTCCTTTTCAGCCTTAGCCAGCTCAAACGACTTTGGCCAATTTTCATCAAATGTTTGGAAAGTGTTTTCTTAGATTTGTTGTCTCATATGGATATTCTATATAAGCCATCCTCAAACCTTTTGGTTTAGGAATCCTTAACACACTTAAACATTATGATGTGGAGCAGCCAGGTGGCTTAGTTGATAGAGTGCCAGGCTTAGCATCAGGAGAACCTGGATTTAAATCAGACACTTCTCTGCATGACCCTGGGCAAGTCATTTAACCCCAGTTGAATGGTCTCTGAAATTCCTTTCCATCCAAGATCTATGAATCTATGAGTAAATTAGTATGGTTAAAGGCAATAGGGTTCTTCTGTCTTAGAAATGATATTAAGTATCAATTCTAAGACAGTAAGGGATAAAAAAATTATGGAGGACCCCCCTCCCCAAGAGCTTTCATTTATGTGGATTGTACCTATTGACTTTTACTATATTAGAAATTAAAACATCTTAGTATTCTTATGAAAATAATTTTGACCTCAAGGGCCCTTTGAAAGGGTCTCAGGGACCCAAAGTAGACACTTTGAGGACCTCTGTTTTACATTTGTGTTCTTTCCCCTGTGTCTACTGCCGTAGACAGAAACTGAAATCAGCATTACCCTCAGAACTCCCTTCCCTTGCTCTCCTCAAATCCATTCCCAAAAGGCTATTAACTGGAACTGAAAAAGGACAAATATGATTTCTCTTTTTATAAACTGTAGGTAGATAATTGAAGGTTTCTTTTTCCAATGAGAATTAAAAGCTGGAGAAAAACTATTTGCGAGGTCTTTTTGTTAGCAGACTGTCCTGAAGTCTTAAACCTCTAAGAACCAAAGATGTAGCTCTGGATACATATTGGACAAGCTTTTAATTAGAAGAAAATGTTAGGGGTTGAGTTTGAAGGTTAATTTCTATTGAAACCTCTGTAAGAAGGTCTAACTTCTGACTTATTCTATGTGATCTTGGGCAACTACTCTGGGTCTGTGTTTTCTTAGATATCAAATGAAGAAATTCAACTGGATGGTTTCTGAAATTCCTTTCAGTCCAAGATTTATGAACCTATGAGTAAATTAGTAAGGTTAAAGGTAGTAGAGGTAGCTAGGTGGCTCAGTAGATTTAAAGCTAGGCCTAAAGACTGGAGGTTCTGGTTCAAATATGACCTCAGACACTTCCTAGCTGTGTAACCCCCATTGCCTACCTCTTACTGCTCTTCTACCTTGGAACCATTCACAGTATTGATTCTAAGACAGAAAGTAAGGGTTAAAAAAAGAGATTAGTGAACCATGTTCCTAATTGTACTTAAGTGTATATATTTCTTCAATCTTTACTTGAAATTCTGTGCTTTCATGATTTAATGGATCTATGATGTCACAAGTGTGGGTACTACCCCCTTCCAGAGTATGCAACAACTTCTCTATGTCTTTTTAAAATTCCCTCTATAAGAACCACTAGATGAGTTTCCCTCTTTTGAATCTATTGATACCTTAATGGTACCAACAAAGTCTTTTTATTGCTTTAATTCTAAGCCCAAGTTATTATCTATTTGCAATGTCTACTTACATGTACAAGTATATACATACACATATATAGATTATATGTACACACATACATATATACACATATATGTATAGAAGTAGGTATACATATGTATGTGTAGGAGAGAAAGAGGGAAAGAGATTAAAAGAAAGGGAGAGAGAGTCTGAAAGAGAGAGAGTTTGAGAGAGAGATGAGAGAGATTGAGAGAGTTTAAGAGAGAGAGATGAGAGATTGAGAAGAGAGAGATGAGAGATTGAGAGATGGAGAGATGAGAGATTGAGAAGAAGAGAGAGATGAGAGATTGAGAGACAGAGAGATGAGAGATTAAGAGATACAGGGGGAGAGAGAGAAAGATGAGAGATTGAGAAATACAGGGAGAGAGAGAGAGAGAGAGAGAGAGAGAGAGAAATGAACTAACTCAAGGAATGGACTGCCCTGCCCACCCAATGGCATATCATAATCCAGCATGTAATCCCTTTGAGGTTAGGGAGGGTTACAATTTTGTCTTTGTATACTTAGCACCTAGTACATAACAGACACTTAAGAGATGTTGGTGGGGTTGGATCCAGGTAATAAATGTTTTTTCATTAAGCTGGTTTTTCTGTGTGGATGGGTCAACTGATTTCATTTGCATAATAATGGATTTTTCCTGAGGAGACTTGGTAATATCCCAGAGCTTTACTGCAGTAGGTCCCATGAGACTTCCAAAAGAGAACATTTGGAAAACCTCACCATCAATAGAGAACTCCTTTTCTACTCTCTATTCGGGACATTCTCCATGACACTGGCAGACAACTCAGGTGAGCATATATTTCCAGGTCTTCTGCCTGGCTTGATGTTCACAGTCAGTGAGTTACTGAACAGAGTTCTCCCCGTAGGTACATCTGTCATAGAATCTTGTATTATTTTAACATATGCGTGGGAGATATCTTATTTGAGGAGAGCCTTTAAAGCAGTTGGATTGTATATCATCTTTTAAAATGTCATGATCAGCCATTGTTCTGCTTTGCTGTTGGAACGGAGAGCCGTCTTTTTATAGAAGAGACCTTTGGGAGTGGGAAAGTGAACTTTGACCCTTGCCTCGGTCCATCCTGCCTGTGGGATGAGTCTGGTTGTTGGATGATGAGGCCATCCACCTGGTGGCAGCTTATTCATACTTAAAGTCTCCAAACTTGGAGGAAATAAACAATACGTGAAGTTTAGCTTTGCAAACCAAACCTATAAAATGCGAGCCAAAGTCACATCCCCCTTTTCTCTGTGTGAGTCCTAGCAAAGTGCCAAACCATTTTTTTGTGCTTGGCTCCGCAGCAGTTCTGCTGGAGGCCCCGAGGAGATGACTGTGGCAAAACTCGACAGGAGGCTGGGAGTGTGACAGCCACAGTAGGGAAGGTGAGATTCTCATCATAACTCCACTCTTCTCTTTATTTTTCCCCCCATAAAGAGGGAATGTAGGAAATGGAATGTTTCCATATAAAATTCATATGTTTAAAAGGCAATCTGAAAGTTAGATAGTATGTATTAAAGGTTGGAGAGCCAGCCTCAGAACCAGGAATGTTTAGCATCCACCTGCCCCTGACACATACTGGCTGTGTGACCTTAGACAAATGGCTTAACCTTTCCAGGGTTCTAGGGAGCTCTACGAGCCTCCATATTCTGACCTGCATTGGGTCTTCGTCTTTGTGTTCCCAAGGATATTGAAATCCTTCTCCTTTTGAAAAAATATAGGCTCATAATGGGAAGAGACCTCAGAGGTAATTTATTTTAAATTGTACTTCAAAGTGTATATTCCGGTGGGGAGCTAGGTGGCTCAGTGGATTGAGAGCCAGGTCTACAGACTGGAGGTCCTGCTCTCAGATACTTCCTAGCTATGTGATCCTGGACAAGTCACTTACCCTCCGTTGCCTAGCCCTTACCATTATTCTGCCTTAGAACTAATAAGATAGAAAGTCAGAGGTTAAAAATAAAATAAAGCAAAGTGGATATTCCTACAATGATATCTCCCCATAAGCAATAATCTAGCCTCTATTTGAATCCTTTTAGTGACAGTGAATTCACTTTCTCCTTATTTGACCCATTTTACCTGTTTAATTCAAGTTGTCAGAAATTACTTCTTTATTTTGAACCAAAACTTACCATCCTTTGTCTTCCATGCATCGGTTCTACTTTTGCTCTCTCAGGCTAAACAGAACAACTTAATTCTTCTCTGTGGCAACCCTTCAAACGTTTGAAGACAGTGATATTGTTCCCTGCACCCCACTCCCACCTCCAGTCTTGTCTTCTCCAGGTTTAAATCCAGAGTCTTCAATAAATGCTCATTTGTCATAGTGCCAAGGGCCCTTTCCTCCTTGGGGCACCTTCTCCTAGATGAGCTCCAGTTTGTCAATGTCCTTTCTGCAATGTGCCACTCAGGACTGGACACAAGATTCTAGAAGTGGCCTGACTGGGACACAGTGCCACTGGAATCTTGTCCTGGGCCATTCGACTTCTATTAATACAGCCCAAGATTAAATTGGCTTTTTTTGGCTGCCACATCACTGTTGACTCATAAACAGGTTTGCTCCTGGCTCCAATGTGCTCAGTCTCGCTCTTTGCTGTTCCAGTGAAGCCTGAAGGTCACCTTCATGGCTTACTGGGAGAGAAGAGCAAGGCAGAATTCTGCTCTGTTCTGAATGCAAATGTATGTGTCAGTGGGTTCAGTGTTGGCATTTTTACATTGCTTTTCACAGATAACAGGAGAGCATTCCTTGCCTGTCTGATTAATGCTGAATTCAGTTAGCTAAGGTGGTTTCAGGCTACCTGGAGGCAACATTTTTTATGAGAATAATTCCCTGCTTAACCCTTAAAATTAGATCAAAGTTGCAAAGCTTTTTGCTTATTGCTATAGCAATATATTTTGATGTCTTCAGTGAAACTCACTGATAACTAGTAGTTCCGCAAATTGTTGATTTGGCTCCATGTAATCACCTATTTCTGTGTTCTACCCATGTATCAAATGGAATTGAAATCCATTAAAAATTACAGGGGAAAATGTTTTTTGAGCCAGCAAGAGAGTGGATGAAATATTCAGAATCAAGAAGGTCTGGGTTTGAATCCTTTCTCACATACTTACTAGCAGTGTAAGCCATTTAACTGCTCAGCCTTAGCTCCCTCACTGAATAATGAACCTAATAATATCTCCTATCTCACAAGGTTATTATAAGGATAAAACTAGATAATGCTAAATGGACCAGTGGATAAAGTGCTGGATCTAGAATCAGTGAGACTCGAATTCAAATCTGGTCTTAGATACTAACTAGCTGTGTAACCCCAGGCAGAGTCACTTAATCTCTATTTGCCTCAGTTTCTTCTTCTGTAAAATGGGGATAATAATAGCACCTACCTCTCAGAGTTGTTGTGATGATCAAATGAGATAATGTTTATAATGTTCTTTGAGAATTTTAAAGTGCTATAGATGTGAACCAATGTCATTATTTTGTTACAGAAGATCCTACTCAAAGCCAAGCTTTATTTGCTTCTTATTACTTTTTAGTCAGGCACTAAATTTCATTCAGTTCAGACCTATACATTTTATAGGTCTATAAAATATACACATTTTTTATTTTTTATAAATATCAACTATAAAATCAAGAAAAGTTACAAGAGGACAAACAAGCAGATATGAAATGTTGAGACTTTATTAGGTCAAAGCTCACTAAGCCTCATTCAGATAAAGATGGTAAATTGACAGCCATTACAACTGATGTCTTTTGCTGATCATAACAGAGTAGGAGCCACAGAACCAGCTCCCCTCCCACCTTGCTCTGACAACTACAACCAATGGATTTTAAAATATTAATTAATTAATATTAATAATTCTTATTAAGGGTCATGTGCTGAACACTCTTCTAACAGCCCAGCACTCTATCCACTGTACCACTTAGCTATAATATTATAACATAATATAATATAATGCAATGTAATGTAATGTAATATAACATAACATAACATAATATGATATAATATAATATAAAACCTTTTATTACTAAGTATGTCATACAAATCCTATTTGGTAGTGAAGTTGGACTCCTGAACATTTTTCCCTATTAAAATCTTTCTTTTCTTTTAAGGACTCTGTTCAGTCTTTCCATCAGGCTCCTGGATGGCCACACCTTCTCAAGGAAAAGTGATTCTTTCCTCTTTCAAACTCTCAGCTCTATTCAACCCTTCCTATGTCTTTATTTAATGTTAAACGTTTATTGTAGTTATTTGTATACATGATTTATCTACTCCTAGAAGAGATGATTATAAGTTTCTGCAGGATAGAAACTATATCATTTTTCATCATTTTTCAATCATGCCTAATCCAATGTCCTGGCCATAGTAAGTGCTTAATAAATATTAAATATAATAAATGTATATGGAGTTGAATTGAATGGCAGTTGGTTCCTCTGAAAGCAATGACTATAAGGAGGGGAACAATTATTGTTACTGATGAGTTGCATGCTTTTTAAAAATAGGCATACTTTATTATTATGGGTTCTCCAGAAGTGTTTTGTGATTGAATGAATTGAATGAATGAAAAGATGGATGCTGTATTATTGCTTCATTGAAAGATTTAGTCATTTTCTTTTAGTCACTTAAAACATTTTTCCCTTTTGACTATATTAATATCACTCATGAAATTATGCTATTGAATTATATAAAGTCCCTTTCCATCACACTGACCAATTTCCCTATAAATCATAAACTTGTTTGGTTTTTTTCATTGGCTTCTGCTCTCACTCTGATCTGTGACCAAGTAGCATCTTTTTCTTTTACTTAGGGAGCAGACACGTGTACATAAAAACCTCAGAAGCGAAAAATCAGTCATTGTTAACTACACAATCTCTAGGCGACAGGAAATTTTGCAGAGAACTCTATACAGACCACCTTGGCCTATTGCCATTGAATTTTTGCCAGCTGTAGCACAATAAAAAATGCTATCATTAAGAGCTTCATTCATTCAGTTGATTAATATGTACTGAGTGCCTGTTTATAAGGCACTGTATTGGGTACTTTCGTTTCTAATATATTTGTCAGGACCTCTTCTTGACAATAACTAGTCCTTAAGAAGTCTTAAAAATAGTTTTTTCTAAACCCTTACCTTCTCTTTTAGAATCAATATTAAGTATTGGTTCCAAGCCAGGAAGGGCTACGCAATGGGGGTTAAATGTCTTGCCGTGGGTCACATAGCCAGGAAGTATCTGAGGCCACATCTGAACCCAGGACACATCTGAACCTATCTCTAGGCCCCTGGTTCTCAATATCCCTAGGCCACCTTCCTGCCTCCATTAGTATTTCCAGGCCTTTAAGCCTGATCCTGTCTGAATATACTGAGTGAGATGGTCTTTAAAGCTAGGCTCAATGAAGAACATATTTCATAGGACCTTGAGCTAGAATTAGAAGACCAGTTTTCCCAAATGAAAAAGAAAATGAAAAAAAAAAAGAATAATAGAGTCATAGATGAAAAACCAACCAACCAACAACAAGTGGGCCATTATTCTTCCTTCCCCATTTTCAACCCATACTAAAAAATAGTGACATTACTTTGTTGATAAAGGTCGATGTAGTCAAAGCTATGGTTTTTCCAGGAACAATGTTTGGCTGTAAAGAGTGACTATAAAGATAGCTGAATGAGGTAGAATTAATACTTTTGAAACGTGTTGCTGGAGAAGACTTTTGAGAGCCCCTTGGACAGGAAGGAAATCAAATCAGTCAATACTTAAAGAAATGAATCCAGACTGAAGATCTCATACTGAAACTGGAGCTTGGAGAAGACCTGATGTTGGGAAAGATCGAAGGCAAAGGAGCTAGGGATGAGAGAGGATGAGATAGATAGATAGTGTCATGGAAACCACAAACATGAAAGTGGACAGACTTGAAGAGATAATGGAGGATAGAAGAGGCTGTGTGCTCTGGTCCTTGTGATCACAAAGAGTTGAACATGAGTGAATGACTGAATAACAACTAAACCTTCTCTTTGCAGGAGATGGAGAGGAAGCGAGAGCCAAGCACAATACCATCATCATCATTTTTATTGTTAGCATTTACATAATGCTTTAAGATTTTCAAAGTGCTTTAAATTTATGATCTCATTTGATCCTCATAACAACCCTGAGTGATAGGTGCTATTATCCCCATTTTACAAAGAAAGAAACTGAGGAATACAGCAGTTAAGTGATTTGCCCAGGGTCACATAGCTAGTAAGTGTCTGAGGCTTAGTAAGTGTTCAGTCTTACTAACTCCAGATCCAAAGTTCTATCCACTGCACCACTTCTTTGCCACAAGTCCTTGGAGAGGGAGAAGGATATGACCTTCCAAGAGACCAGAGAGCAGGATCTGTGAGCTCAGATAATCTTCTGAGACAAGACCTGCATTCTCATGACTGGCATTTCCAGAAAATGACCAGACTTTAATTCTAAGTGTGCAAGCCTTTCTGTTTTTGCTCCCAGAGCTTGACCATTTGATTTGGTTCATCCTTGTTTTTCTAATGCATTTTATTAAGCAAGAAGCTTACTGTGATAATACGGAGGTCGGAAGGTGTGATCAGCGACTCCCCAGCGAGGTGGGAAGATGACAAAATCAGCAATGGCCACTCCAGGACGAACTGACTTAGCTGTTAACACAGTGAAAATGGATGGATCCTATGAAAATTGAAGGGAGAATTATCAACTCAGATGAGATAGTAATATAACAAAACACCTGCTCTCCTCTTACGAGGTATGTCCTTTCATTGCAGTTTATGATTTTCCTGGAGATTCCAGTTTTCTGATTAAGCCTCATATCCTGTCTTTCCTGTGGTTACCCTTCAATGTCTAGACCTGTTGGTCCTAGTGCAGTAATGATTAGGCTTCTCTGGCTTTCCCCCCTGCTATGTTCTGCAGCGAGGTGGATTAACACCCTGTGAGTGAGCCATAAGCTGATTTTCATCCCTGTTGTGGTTGTCTTATAGAACATATGGTACATAATATCCTACTGAGCTGAGAACCCAGTGTTCTTGTGACCCTGCAAAATAAGGACATGGTAACTTTAAGTTAAATAGCAGAGGATCACTGATAGCCTGAATGGTCATTTGAGAGGCTATTGATGAGAAAAGCTAAAATTAAAATCATATGAAAATTCTGTATAGAAAAAGTGATTTCTCTCCAAGAATCCCCAAGCATATCTCTGCTCTCTTCTGAGAGAGTCATATTATTTGTTTTCCTTCCATTTCTTTCTCCAGTCCATTATTTCTAAACCTGAAATCTGTGAACTTAAAAAAAATCCCTCCCATAATTCTATTGCAATATAATTTTTTTGTAGCTATGTGTATTTTAATGTATACATTTAAACATTGTTCTGGAGGCAGATGGATGGCTCAGTGGATTGAGAGTCAGACCTAGAGACAGGAGGTCCTGGGTTCAAATGTGGCCCCAGACACTTCCTAACTGTGTGACCCTGGGCAAATCATTTAACCCTTATTAAATGATCACTCTTCTGCCCTGGGACAAGTACACAGTATTGATTCTAAGAGAGAAGGCAAGGGTTTTTAATAAACAAACAAACAAACACATTATTCTGAGGTGCCTCTAGGTTTTGCTAGAATGACAAAGGTATAAAGGGGCCCAGAAAAGATTAGGAAACCCTGTTCTGTTCTTAAGAAGTACCCAAGATATCACGAACTACAGATTCATGGAAAAGATGGTTAAAAGGAGTGCTTATGCTCTTCCAGGGATAGCATTACTCAAAGACTGAGTTAAGAGACATATGCACAAGACCTACAGTAGGGAGGGCTCTGGGCAAGTCACTGAACCCTGATTGCCTAGCCCTTGCTGCTGTTCTGTCTTAGAACTGATACTAAGACAGAAGGTAAGGGCTTAAAGTGAGAGACAGGGACAGAGGAGAGTGGGACACAGAGAGCGTGAGAGACAAAGACAGAGACAGAAGACAGAAACAGAGAGAGACATGCACACTGAAAGGAAACTATAACAAGGGAACAGAAGGCAAGAGAGAAAGAGAGGAAGAAGGAAAGGGACAAAGGTCCAAATGATGATAAATGATTTTGCAATCTTTGGGCCACAAAAGATCTAGGCAAGTGCAAAATAGTGAGGTAATTAAAAAATTAGCCAAAATGCCAACCCTCAGCCTTGTAAAAGTTAACATTTCATAGGTCATGGCACTTAAGAGTTGTACAGGATTGTAGAAGTCATTTAATCCAAATCCTTTATTTTCCAGAGAAGGAATCTAAAGCCCTGAGGGGAAGTGATTGACTCAAGGACTTCCGGGGAATTAGTGGCAGAGCCTGAATATAAGTATAGGTTCTTAGACTTGAAATCTAGTTCTTTTCCCATTACATGTGAGAAGCCCATTAAAGGAAAAAGTTGTGCTACTCAATGTCTATTCAACTTTTAAAGATCCTTTTTAAAAGGTTGCTTCTAGTTGTTATTTTCCCCTTTAGCATTTTTAAAAGAATTGCTATTTCTCAGACTGATACTTAAGTATCATAGAAATCAGCTGAATTATTGCAAAATAATTCTTCTATCTGTCCTCCTGCCTTCTGCTTTAATTACCGCACTGTATTACAGATTAAGTTAATCTAGTATGAAGTAGGCAACAAATCTCATTACCTCAGTGTCTGGGAACTCTCCTAGCCCTTTATATTTCTCAGATATTTATTATATTTTCTTGGTATTATGGTCACTTTAAACTTTCCCCCGATGTTAAGAGTGTAAGCTCAGTGAGGGCAGAGACTAATTCTTATTTCTTCTTTGTATCCCTTCAGTGCCTAACATATTAATGGATGGATACATTGCAGGAGCTCAAAAATGGTTACAGAAGAATTAGGAAGAGAGAAGGGAGGAAAGGAGGGAGGAAGCAAGAGGAGAGAGGGAGGGAGGGAGGAAGGGAGGAAGGAACAAAGGAAGGAACAAAGGAAGGAAGGAAGGAAGGAAGGAAGGAAGGAAGGAAGGAAGGAAGGAAGGAAGGAAGGAAGGAAGGAAAGATTATGAAGTGGTAGCCTTATGCTCTCTACTCTGGAGACCTGTGCCACAGGTCAACGAGCATTTCAATTCGACTAGCTTTATTGTGTTTACTCTATAAACCTTGTGCTTGGTACTGATGATACAAAGACAAAACCAAAACAAAACAAAACCCCAAACCCAAAACTCTACTTCGAAAGAATTTAATTGTGGACTCTGATTCATCAGAGCTGGAAGGAACTTTAGAGATCATTGAGCCCAATTCTCTCATTTTATGGATCATAAAAGTGGTGCAACTTCTTGATCTTTTGGTTCAATGAGATGTCAACTTGATTTTGGTGAGAAACCCCAAAGTTCATGCTCTGCAATTTTCTTTGGAACTTACTATTAACCCAAGAGCTAAATTCTGTGGCTATCTTATATTGCAGTTAAAACCACTCAAATGTGTTTGCATTGCAAGAGGATGCCCAGAGGAAACTGTTTTCATTCCAAAGGCAAAACATTCCCTCTCTTCACAATCCCCTTCCTCCCAATCCCAAAGACACATCTCCCTTTTCAGGACCTACCGCATGGTCATAGGCAACACTGTTGATGACCATAAAGTTCTCCAGGTTGTATTTATAGGGAGTGTAGTTTCCATGCCAGGCAACAACGTTGAATGGAGAAACATCCTGTTTAATGAGAAAACAAAGATTAGCCCACATCTCTCAGTTATTCAGCTATAGGCAAGCATAGGTACCATATTCTCTTCTGTAGCCTGCCTGCCTTCTTGCTGACCCTTCTTTCCTTCCTGATTCCCTTCTTCCTTTTATCTCTCTCTTCTTCTCCCATTTTTATTTTGTTTCAGTAAATGAATTATTATTATTATTATTATTAATATCTCAACTTTATATGATACTTTGTTATTGTTTCAGTTTTGTCTGACTCTTCTTGATTGCATTTGGGGTTTTCTTGGCAGAAATACTGGAGTGGTTTGCCATTACCTTCCCCAGATCACTTTACAAATGAGGAAACAGAGGCAAACAGGATTAAATAACTTATTCAGGGTTAAGCAACTAACAAATGTCTGAAGCCATATTTGAAGTCAGGTTTTCCTGATTCCAGGCTTGGTGCTTTATCCACCACACCACCTAGCTGACACTTAATGGATTATAAAATGTCTGACATACATTGTCTGTTTGATCCTCATAACATTGTAAGGTTGGTTCTATTATTATCCCCATCTTACAAATGAGGAAACTGAAAATCTTAAAAGTTCATTGATTTACCCAAGGTCACACAGCAAGTAAATGTCTGAGACAAGATTTGAACCAAGGTCTTCCTGATGCCAAGTCCAGCATAAAGAATAATAAATAAATCATAGGTTGGGTATAAGGTACAGAATGATACTAAACAATAACTTAAACATGAAAAATGGCATAAAAACATCAAATAGATATATATGATGTGCATATATATGTTTATACCCACACATATATATTTACCAATAAGGAGATGTGATAAAAGCAATATATTTTACATGGAAAACTCAAGTATTGATCTTATATGCCCCAAATTCTCTGGCATTTTGGGCAGATATTTTATGGGGGATCTCTAACGGGGAGGGCATATAGGATATATTGGGAAATGAAGGTGATATTAAAGCAAAAAAAAAAGATACTTTTTCTAAAAAACAAATGATACAAACAAGACTTGTACTTGTATTAGTGGAAGGTGTACCTACATCTAGAGACCAATGGATCTATTGAAATATAAAAACAAAAAACTAAACTCAACTTGGTTCAGGGAAAATCCTATCACTCTCACCTCTTTTACCAACTCACTTATCTGTCTCTATTCCATTCCCCCCTAAAATAATTCACACTATTGAGTGATTAAGAAGTATCTGAATATTTTCCCACTTTTAGGTAGCATAACTCTGCTTACTAAACAGCTGACCTAGTGTGCTACCTCTACTTGAACTTCAGAGTTCTGTTTCCCATTTTCTCCTTTTATTATAGCACGCCCTATCATACAACCATTGACAAAGAATTGGAAAGGACTTCAGAATACATCTAATCCAACCCTTCATTTTGTAGGTAAGGAAACTGAGACCCAAAGAGGATAAGTGACTTGGGCAAGGATTCAAATTCAGGTCCTGTGATGCCAAGTTTTTCATTCTACATTTCCCTCTTTGGACTAGCAAACAGTATTGAATGACCTTGGGCAAGTCACTTAACTCCAGTTGCCGACCCCTTGCCACTCTTCTGCCTTGGAACCAATACTTAGTATCAATTCCAAGAAAAAAGGCAATGTTAAAAAAGAAAAAAGGTATTGAGTTCTGGCTAGGGAGGTCTCTTCTGTTGGTGAAATATCATGGATGATGACCAATACTAGGACCAAAGATCTTCAGGGCTTTAATATTTTGATGGATGACTGGAATTTACCAAGCATCAATGGTGGGGTTGGAGGGAGAGGAGAAGGGGGTGGGTAGGTGTTCAGCTTTTAAAAATCTACCATTTTATCTACTTACCAGGAAGCTACCTCCTGACATAGTCATGTCATCTTCTGAGTGTGTGTTCTTCTGGGTGCCCAGTAGGATGAAAAAAGCCTGGGGCATCTATCTATGATGGTACCCAATAACTTGAACAACTAGGCCACAGTGTTTCAGGACACACCCAAAGGGCTTAGGTCAATAAGCTTAGTTGTGGTATGAGCTGGACATGCCTTCTGAATTCTGATCTTACT
Organism: Gracilinanus agilis; assembly: GCF_016433145.1. Classification (NCBI taxonomy): domain Eukaryota; kingdom Metazoa; phylum Chordata; class Mammalia; order Didelphimorphia; family Didelphidae; genus Gracilinanus; species Gracilinanus agilis. The sequence goes on along the minus strand of NC_058132.1, from coordinate 344,587,714 downwards.
ATCCTAGGTCATACTAGAGGTCTTAGGAAGTCAAGTTACAGATCCCGCATCTATCATACATCAGCAAATACTTACTGAATGCTTACTCTGTGTTTAGCATTGTGCCAAATATTAAGGCACCCAAAGTGCCTAATATGTGCAAGGCACTGGGGATACAAATACAAAGTGAAACAGTCCCAGCCCTTAAGAAGCTAATATTCGGGGGCAGCTGGGTAGCCCAGCGGATTGAGAGCCAGGCCTAGAGATGGGAGGTCCTAGGTTCAAATCTGGCCTCAGACACTTCCCAGCTGTGTGACCCTGGGCAAGTCACTTGACCCTCCTTACCTACCCTTACCACTCTTCTGCCTTGGAGCCAATACACAGTATTGACTCCAAGACGGAAGGTAAGGGTTTAAAAAAAAAAAAAAAGAAGAAGAAGAAGCTAATATTCTCCAGGCCCAGAAATAGGAGGTCCTGGGTTCAAATATGGCCTCTGAAACTTCCCAGCTGTGTGACCCCGGGGAAGTCACTTGACCCTCATTACCTACCCTTACCACTCTTCTGCCTTAAAACCAATACACAGTATTGATTCTAAGATGGAAGGTAAGGGTTTAAAAAAATGTTTTAAAGAAGCTAACATTCTCCTTGGATAATGCCACCTTTGGGTGAACTGACTCTTAGTTAAGAATTGCCTTCAGATCTTTCAGCACATTCTTTTGAATCTTAGAATGTTGTTATATCTTTGCTTTTTCAAGATGGATTTGATTTTTTGCAACAACCAAAAGTCCATTCAGAACCAAATCTGATGAATAGAAAAGATAATTATATTGAGAAAGACCATTTTAAATTTAGAAAATAGGTGTGACTTGTGGACATGAAGACAGATGATGAAACATACTCCATTTGGTAGAGAAGTAACATATATAGGTGCCAAGTGTTGTATATATTGACATATGGAGACACTGCATTGGTTAAATGTTTTTTGTTATCGGAGAAAGTTATATGACGATAGACAAAAGGTTATTAGGGGATGAACAAGAATTTTAAAAATCAATAAAGCATTTTAAAGTGAATTGGTACCCTAAAATGAGGTGTGTCATAGAAGCCATAAGACTGATTTTTCTTATGTCATTTATAAATGGATTCTGAAGGAAATTTTCCAAGAGGAATTACAAAAATGTCCTGTGTAATGGCAGTTTCATTGGCATCCATATATCTATCCTCTCCCAAGAGAACCTATTTAAGAGGATAATTTTTATTTGGATTTAAACTTGTGCATTCTGAGTTGCTGGTTGAAAAACTAGCCATCTCTTTATAGTTATTGAGTGTTCAGTACCTTATAATTTAAGAATTAAATTTCATGGATACATACACATTAAGAGGAGGAAGAAAGCAATGAAGATAGGCTAGTTAGCAAAGGAAGTTGGATTAGGAGGAAAGACAGTCTGTTAAGATCCACAAGGGGAAAAGGGATATTTTAGGCAAAGAGAAAAACTTCAGCAAAGACAAAGAAATATCACACATAATTTATTCAACAGATAGTGGATCATGATATTATGACAATCATGGTGGTAGGGTACGTTGAGCTGGGGAAGTCAGAACTTACAAGTGGTAATCAATGGCCCTAACAAAGGCATTAGCTTCTCTCCCACTTCTTTAATGTCAAATGCATTTATTTATTTCTCTGTCTCTCTAAAGGTAGTTTATCTATATGGAAGCATGAAACCAGGAATAGTCCAAGGCTCTGGGTTGATGTTTCTAAATTGGGTTTTATACTATAGGCCTTGAGTTGGAAGGAGGAAGAGCAAAAAAAAAAAAAAAAAAAAAAAAAAAAAGCCAGGTCAAGCTTTTTGGTGGCAAGGTATTAAGGATCTGAGGAGACTTCTTACCTGGGTAATTTTTCCTCTGTATCCTCTGTATTTGTGTTTGTGTTCCTCTGGCTTTTAGATATCTTTGAGAAAGGCTTTTTCGAGGCTACACTGATAGCTATTTGGGGTCTTAGGCACAGAATATACAAAAGAGCTGTACAATAATGATTTGTGTCACAGGGGAGCTCTTAGGTATGCTTATATCAAAGAAGCTTGGAGAAGAAATTGCATATACACACAATTAGCTTAGAATATTTTATTTCAAGGCAATTAAATGAGCATTAAATAAATATCTGCTATATTCAAATGTTTGTCTTGAATAGGATTAAAAGTTTGCTAGGATTAATAAATTAATATTAGAATAGCATAAATAGAATAGAATAAAAAGTTGCTAGAATTAAGTTTGTCATGGACTCTTAAGGGTTTAAAGAGTGGCACAGTAGATATAGTCAGGAAGATGAGTTCAAACCTGGTTTCAGATATTTTTTAGTCTCATCTCTAAAATGTGGATAATATTAGTACCTGCCTCCCAAGGATGTTGTGAGGATCCAATGAGATAATAATTATAAAGCACTTAGCAAGTTCCTGGAACATAGTAGGAGCTATATACAAGTTAGCTATTATTATTATTGAAAAGATCTTGAAGGACCATCTTGGTCATTATAGACCATGAATCCCCCCTGATAACAACACTAACAAGAAGTCACCCATCTACTGCCTAATGACCTCCAGAAGAGAAGAACCTAATTTTTTCCCTCACTTTGCAACAGTTTTAATTATTAGTAAAAATTTTCCCTTTCATTGATCTCAAATTTGCCTCAATTCAGCTTCTACCCATTGTCCTAAATTTTGTTTTTAGTGCTTCAAATTTAAATTTAGGCAGGAACCTAAAATCTTTTATTTTTAAAGAAGCCTATGCAAAGCTTCTTCAAAGTTATTCCCTTAAGCTGTCTCTTGCAAACAGAAAAAAAAATAGCTTGAATGTCAGAAATGTTTATCTAGAGACAATAGTTTGGGGCTTTGGTGCCAAGTATAAGCATTTATTGTCTGAAGGAGTCTCTAGAGAAGGGAGGCCTAGGGAACTAGAATTGCCTCAACTTAAGGAAAGAGCCAGGAACAGCCAGGCAGGAGAGGAAGTGTGATCAAACAAAACAAGCACCAAATTTGGAAACAGAAGCCTTCAGCTGTGTGACCCTGGGCAAGTTTCCAGATTTTCTCTGCTTGGACACAGAGAGAAGAATTAATACCAGATGGGTAGATAGATATTACAGAGGTCAATTCCAGCTAGGGAAATTTCCATAATTACTAGAGTTGTCCAAACAAAGGAATGGATTGCCTTGAGGAGGAAAATATGCTAGAGGTGTTCTAATAGAGAATCCTAATGGAGGCATTATTGACAGTATTCATGATTTATGTAGGGGCTGGATTAGATGACCCCTAAGATCTCTTTTAACTCATCTGTGTTTTTTAAGGTAATTCAATTAGACAATAAGGGGAGGTCTTTTGACTTTTGAGAATGCCACTTTGCTAGTTTTTGGAGTTAGGAAGCATGTGCATGGGATTAAGGAGAGAATGGATAGTGAGAGAATTGAGGTCATTATTCCAGAAGTTTAGTGGTGAAAGAAAATGCACAATCGGGATAACAGCAAGAAGCAAAGTGTTATGTCAAGCAATGTTGTTTTTTAATTGGAAGAGAGGAATCCTTCCCTGCTTGCAAGAGTCATAGGAAATTGAGAAACAAAGGATGCTGGGGAGGGTTCCTCAAAATTGTGTGTCAGTCAAGCATTATCTTGATATTCTTAAATGATAGAGTATGAATTTTATACTCTCTCTGTCTCTGTCTCCTCCTCCTCCTTCACCCTCTCCTCCTCTTCCTCCTTTCTTCTTCTTCTTCTTCTTCTTCTTCTT